>NC_053156.1:156587884-156887884 GCF_016835505.1 Polypterus senegalus | reverse complement strand
ACCAGAAAATCAAGAAAAATATAAGGCCCTGCTGTTGAGGGATTAATTCCCAAATAATCAGGACCCGCTGTAGCAGAACCCTGGAAACCAGGAGCAGTTGCTACAGTTACAGAAAAAGTCAAAATGAAAATTTGCCTTTTTCACCATGTGGAAATAAGTTATCAGCTAATACTATCTGGAACTGAAGTGACAGAAGCCACATTTGTGGAAAACGTTAAGGCCTTGAAGGAAAGCAAAGGGAGTCCCAGGAAATAAAGGCAGAGTACATATGGCAATGAGAGTTGAGGCTAATTCAGCAAAGTTCACTGATGTAATGCAACACTCCAAAAATGGCGTAGGCCAGAAAGAATCATCTTTATGGACCTATGATTTAAATAATTTAAGATTGAAAATAAGGACTCTGCAACCAAATAAGTAGTAAAGAAACATCTAGGATGGTGGGCTGCAAAGTACTTTTTAGCTTACAAATATATATCATTGTTGTTGAACAAGAAGTTACTGCTGCCCCGTGAGTAAAAAGTGGGGCCTCAGAGAGTGCTCCAGAACAAGTAGGCTGCAGTCAGGGAAAAGGAAGATTTAAAAAAACTGTTAGATAATTCTGACAGTATATGATTCTTGCTGGAAAATTAGTCATCTATGGAACAGAGAGGCAACACACATCAAGGCTGCACACTATTCATGCATGATAATCTAAAAGAAAGATTAAACACAATACTGTCTTCTAATGTAACAGATAGAGCATAGTTTCTTAAACTATGAAAAAGGGTCAGGAACAGTTTGCATAGTGTCTTGCAGTGGGTCGACATGGGCAATTTACGCATTTAACACTGCTCCACACTGACTGTCAACAGCAATCCTCCATAGAGGACATGCCTGTCATCAATGATTGTCTTAAGGGGATCCCCTGGATTTGATCTAGTCATTGATGGGGTCTCAAAGACACTACGAAGAGCAAGATTGGGTCATTTAAGTTTAAGAACCACTGACATAGAATATCAATGTCCTAGAGTAAGTACCAGCATTAAGACAATCATCCTAGGCTTTACCCTTAAAGAAGAAATGCAGGCCCAGCTTTCCACCTTCACCATCACTTGCATCACCTAGGATCATTAATGGCCTGAGGGTCTTGAGGTCTACTGCCAACCCTTTATTATCTAACTTTCCTAATATTCAGAGGGTCAGGCACCCTTAGGATATGATGTCTTCCCTATCTTCTTTTGGTCTATATTTAAAGGGGCACCACCAATTATGTAATGCCCCATTTACCCTTTTCCCACACTGGCGTGTCTAGATGCTCTTATTTTATCTGTGTGATACTTTCTCTTCTTTTGATACTCTATTTCCTTTAAGACTGCCACCTCCACATTAGTGATGCCATTCATGTCAATGGAGTACCTACTCATAATTTAGTAGTCTAGATAACATATTTTTTATCTGTGTGTCATTATGTACACATTTTGAGAATGTTTGTACTATTCTGTATAACTTATTAATTCAAAAAGGTTTATTGTCAAAACATTACAACATTGTGTTGCAGTGTGTAATACTGCAAATGTACCAAGGTCCAAGTAGGAGTGTATGCTGAGCTTACTGGTTCTTTCTTTGTATTAATGATTTGTTTGTATGATGTACTTGCATATAATCATTGATGAGTTACTAAACTGTGTTGTCTGATACCAAGTGACGATCCCACAGCTAAAATATGCAATTATTATATAAAAGACATTTCAGCAATTAAATATACAAACATATGTTGCATATATCATATTTATACTTCTGTTGTATTATTTTTCACTGACTACTTCTCTATTTGTCCATCATTAGGCATTATTGCATAGTAATTAAAAAAATAAAACTTAACATTCATATTTCTTTTATTACTCCTAACATCTTGCAAATAAAACAAAGACATTTATTGGTGTTTTTTGTTTGTTAGCAATATAAAGTAAAATCAGAAATATTACAAAAATGTTGATTTAGCTGTTGGGCAGAACAGCAGGTAGTAGTCCTGTCTCAAAATTTTTAAGTCGTAAATTGAAACCACAGCCTGGTCAGTCCCTGTTTGCAAGCTGGACATTCTACATGTGTCTTTAGTTTTTACATACCCAACATGTACAAGTTATGATAATTCTAAACTGACACTATATACAGTAAGTGACTTTGAATGAACATTCCTTTTAATGGACTATAATTCTGATTTGGTTTGTTTGCCATCTTGTACCCAAAACTAGTCAACCTTGTATGTCGAAAAAGTAGAATGAGTAAATTCATAATTTTATATTTATAAAATATTAATTAGAAATGAAAGAGGATCATAATTGAAAAAGACATCCCCAAAACTAACATGATTTCAAGTTTGTGTTTAGCTTCCTTACACTATAGGCTATCAAACACCCACAACTATGTGTCAGTAATCTGCCAAATTATCTCCCTATGTCAGCTCCGATAACCCAGTGTACAAGTTGCAACTTGCTGTTACCACAAATGACCGATAATTAAACAAAAATAGACAAAGAAAACTGAAGGTCTGTCGTTCCTTGCAGGATTCACTAACATGCTCCTTAATTTTCCCCAGTAAATTTGCAGAAGAGGTTCTCAAACAGTAATTACTGCAAGGAGGGTTAAATAATTACACTCAAATGTATAAGTAAATAAGCAAATACAGTATTTCAGACAAGAAAACTTCAAGAATTCCTCAGACTTTCACCTGGTCTGACACCTTCGGGGTTGGATCAATGACTGTGTGATTAAAACAATTTAAAGAGAATAGGGTAAATAAATAAATGCAATAAAAGGAGTGGAATAAATACGGAATATGGCACAAAGGAAATTATGTTTTTAAAACCTGAGCAGCCAGGCTGAGTTCTCCTTTAAAAATTAAAGAAAAGATTAAAATACTTGAATAAAAATAAGTATCAGTCACATTTAAAAAATATTTTCATCTGCATATATTTGCACATCATAAAAAGATATAAAATCTTAGAAATAAAATCACAGAGAGCAATTTTCTTGAAAATCTGAAGCCGTACAATTAAAAAGCAATATTTCAGCATAAAGTGTTTATTTGACATTTGAAATTGTAAATAAAATAGTTTTTCTTTCAAAGATACGAGGACAAGAACCTTTGAAAGTAAATTATAAGTTCTTGTCCTAATTTGCTGATGATAAGTCTTGCAGGCAGCTCAAAAAATCTTGAGCTCATAAACCTGCATCTACAAGTACAAAGGAATGTAAAAACTAGCCTAAGGGAAAAATAGACGCAACTGTCACTCACTTGAAAGGGGAAAAGTAGCATTGTATCATCAAATGGCAGTTCCAAATTCAATGGCATGTCACTGACCTTAATGCACAGATCATTCTAAATATTCAGTTCAGAATAACAACAAACTAGATTTAAGGTGTGTAAGTGACATTTTCATAAAACAGAAGAAAGAATTATATGGAAGGGTTATTCAAAACAACTAATTTCAATATTCCACTCATATTGTATTTAGCGAAATTTAGATTTTATTCCTTTTTCAGTTATAGAGTATTATGCCAGCCCATTGCAAAGGAATTTGCAAGCACTAAGAGAATAGGCCAACTGCACACAGATAGTGACCCAGCCTGGGTTCAAATCTAGGTAAGAGTGAAAGAGGTGTGATAGTCAATTGTTTCAGACAATTTTTATCATAGCATACTTTTTTTTGCAGAATTTCTGTACTGGTTCTCAAAACTTAAATAACAACACAAAATCAAACCCACTAATTCCAATTCAGGGTTGAGTGATGGCTGGAAGCTACTCCTGTAGTTCTGTGCTTAAGGTATCCTATAGGAAGTAATACACCATATAAGATGCCTTGTAATGGACTGGTTCGGCATCCAGAATTGATTACCGCCTTGCACCCAATACCTTTGAGATAAGCTTCAACCTCTGTGACCTTGAAAATGGATTAAGCAAGCTTAGAAAATAATTGCTTGCACTATGGAAGAGTAGAGAAGGAAATCAAGAGTAAGATAAATAGTTTTAGCATCTTCCTTCCAAAATTCATGAAAGATAGACTTTATAATAAGATGGCATGTGCTATTGCAATGAATAAAAGAATACTTTTTCTTAAGATCATCCAGTCCCCATGTAAATCTATCAGATTATTTGGAACAAGGACATTCTTTTTTTTAACTTTACTTGATAAAGTTTTATTCATAGGCGTCTCTCCAGCACCTTGTCTAGGACAAAGATGAATACATGCTTAGCCACTTGTTATACTACTGTTACACTGTTACGCAGAGATGATTACGAATGAAGCATGCAGTAAAAATGTATTGTTGGTTATTTATGTTTATATGTATTTTAATGTAATTGAACAAAATTAAATTTTTTAGATATAGAAATCAACACCAAAATAACTGTGTTTTTAATTATACCCTTAATAGCTGATACTGTAGCTTTAGCACATACAGAGTAAAAATGATCAATTCGAAGAAGCTGGAACAATAGACAGTTTCAAGCTAAACATAAATATAATTGTAGATTGGCTGTATCATACAGGAATTTGAAAAAACATATAATTAACTTTTATTGAATTTAGCGTTTTTAATTGCTGAATGATGCTGACACATTGCATCCATTCAGCAGAGCTATAATAATTTTGCTGCTGACTTTCCATTGTACTCAGCATTTGAAGCTTCTTGTTTGATTGTCCAAAAATAGTTGGATAGCACTAATCAACTCCTCTTTTCCATCCTTGTAATGTCCTGGAGAATCCTTTCTCCACATTTGACACTGGTGAAGAAAACTCTCAACAACATCCTTGTATCACACCATCCCCACTAGGAGATCTTCAAACCACTTTGATGACAAGTCTGATTTTTGGACAAAGAAGAAAATGTAATTAATCTTAGAATAGTTATTTTTGAAAACTTCTGTCTAAAATGCATGAATCCTTTAACTTCCTTGTTCACAAAATTTTTCATCAGTCTAAATTTTATATGAAGAGGAAGCAAAAATATTTTTGTTGGGTCAACATGCGTTTTATTTGCCATACTTTTGTGCCCTAAAACCAAATGCTTAAGGAGTGGTCAGTTATTTATAATGCAATGAGACTGCACAACTACTTTTAGGTCCCCACTGAGGTTCCAGTTGTAGGTGTTGTACTTATGATACAGTGCATCTGGCAAGTAATCACAGCACATCACTTTTTCCACATTTTGCTTTGTTACAGCCTTTTTCCAAAATGGATTAAATTCATTTTTTTCCTCAGAATTCTACACACAACACCCCATAATGACAACATGAAAAAAGTTTACTTGAGATTTTTGCAAATTTATTACAAATAAAAAAATTAAGAAAGCACATGTACATAAGTATTCACAGCCTTTGCCATGATGCTCAAAATTGAGCTCAGGTGCGTCCTGTTTCCCCTGATCATCCTTGAGATGTTTCTGCAGCTTAATTGGAGTCCACCTGTGGTAAATTCAGTTGATTGGACATGATTTCGAAAGGCACACACCTGTCTATATAAGGTCCCACAGTTGATAGTTCATGTCAAAGCACAAACCAAGCATTAAGTCAAAGGAATTGTCTGTAGACCTCCGAGACAGGATTGTCTTGAGGCACAAATCTGGGGAAGATTGCAGAAAAATTTCTGCTGCTTTGAAGGTCCCAATGAGCACAGTGGCCTGCATCGTCTGTAAGTGGAAGAAGTTTGAAACCACCAGGACTCTTTCTATAGCTGGCTGGCCATCTAAACTGAGTGATCGGGGAAGAAGGGCCTTAGTCAGGGAGATGACCAAGAAACTGATGGTCACTCTGACAGAGCTCCAGAGGTCCTCTGTAAAGAGAGAAGGAGAACCATCCAGAAGGACAACCATCTCTGCAGCAATCCACCAATAAGGTCTGTATGGTAGAGCGGCCAGACGGAAGCCACTCCTTAGTAGAAGGCACATGGTATCCCACCTGGAGTTTGCCAAAAGGCACCTGAAGGACTCTCAGATGAGAAACAAAATTCTCTGGTCTGATGAGACAAAGATTGAACTCTTTGGTGTGAAAGCCAGGCGTCACGTTTGGAGGAAATCAGGCACCGCTCATCACCAGGCCAATACAATCCCTACAGTGAATCATGGTGGTGGCATCATCATGCTGTGGGGATGTTTTTCAGCAGCAGGAACTGAGAGACTAGTCAGGATAAAGGGAAAGATGACTGCAGCAATGTACAGAGACATCCTGGATGAAAACCTGCTCCAGAGCGCTCTTGACCTCAGACTGGGGTGAAGGTTCATCTTTCAGCAAGACAACGACCCTAAGCACACAGCCAGGATATCAAAGGGGTGGCTTCAGGACAACTCTGTGAATGTTCTTGAGTGGCCCAGCCAGAGCCCAGACATGAATCCGATTGAACATCTCTGGAGAGATCTTAAAATGGCTGTGCACCGACGCTTCCCATCCAACCTGATGGAGCTTGAGAGGTGCTTCAAAGAGGAATGGGCGAAACTGGCCAAGGATAGGTGTGCCAAGCTTGTGGCATCATATTCATAAAGACTTGAGACTGTAATTGCTGCCAAAGGTGCATCGACAAAGTATGTACATGTGATTTTCTCAGGTTTTTATTTTTAATAAATTTGCAAAAACCTTAAGTAAACTTTTTTCACGTTGTAATTATGGGGTGTTGTGTGTAGAATTCTGAGGAAAAAAAATAATCTAATCCATTTTGGAATAAGGCTGAAACATAACAAAATGTGGAAAAAGTGATGCACTGTGAAAACTTTCCGGATGCACTGTATGAGAGAAAATCCCAAAAATAAGTGATTGTAATAAAATGTTATGTGATAGGGAAGTTTAAAGGTATTTTTGTGATCGGGATTCAAAAATCCATAAGATTCTTCCTGAGCACTTTTGGTTGTAAGTTCAATCATTCAATACAATCAGTTGAAAAGGTTGCCAAATAAATTCTTCCTCTCTGTTTGGGATGAAAACAGAAATATTTGTTGTAAGAATGGACATACAGAAGGAAAACTAGAAACTGAAGACATACAAATACAAAAAATGGAAATCACAATACCAGTTAGATTAGAAAAAAAAAATCCTCCTTAAAAGTTTAAGTATTATGCAGTACAGGGCATTATTAGTACTATAGGAAGTTTAATAATCTCAGAATTGAAACACTGTGCCTTGACACGTTATTGAGGTCACCCTCATGTTGAAGTGCTCCATACCAAATCATTATAAATAACATCTTGCAAAATATAGTTGCAGTACTTGGTTTGTATTTGAAACAGTTTTTCAGGACTACACAATTCAAGTAAGCTTGCTTTGGATTTACAGTAGATATCCTAAACATTTCATATTTAGTTTTTTAGGCATTCAGTTGTGAAACAAACATATATTTAACTTTCCTGCAATTAATGAAACATAAGCTGTATTTGAAATTATTGTTTGAGATTAACTGCCGTACAGTATTAATAAAGACACATACTGCATAAGGGTCTGTTTTTATGCAAATCACCAAATTTTTCATGTTAGATAATTCAGTAATTGACACAAAAATTTAATGACTGCCCCAGGTCATACATAGCCCTTATGCAAAATAAATTAAATGAGGAGGATATAGACTTTTGTCCTATATTGGTGTATACATTTTTATTTTGTTGAAAAGAAATTAGTTGTAGCTAATATAAAAATGCATGTAGCAATAAATACATGTGGTCATTTAAATAAATTAGGAACTCAGATTGGACTCGGAAGACCACTGTCATACTGAATGTACACAGCGAAGCATCTTCTTATTACATGTTCAGATATATTAACAGGTATGACAATTTATAGCAGCTTATTTATGATACCATTTACTTTTTTATTCATTATTTTTTTATTCTTTTAATGAGCAATTGAGCCTAGGGGGCAACTGGATGTATTTATTCATTTGGCAGGTGATAAATTCAAGATGAATATAATTCATTATATTGCTTCACAAAACCTTACAAATTTCAAAATAAAAGTAAATATAATTTAAAGAATTAAGTGCCATGTTTTCTTAGTATAATATTTTGAAGCAGCCTGACTAAACTTACATATTACTGAGTAGTCTCAACTGTTTAAAACTATATATGTGCTTTTACCACCACAATTTTCAAATAGAAATACTGTCCAAAAAAAAAAGAAGAAAAAAAAAAACACAAATAGGGATGAAATAATATTTTTTCTCATCTGGAATAATGCAGTGGCTTATGATTCTCAGAATCAGCACTGAACCTCAGATATTTTTCCTGAAACTCTTTTTTTCCCCACATTGCAAATACACATTACTAAATTAATCAGCTGTTCTGAAATTTTTCAAGTAAATAAGAAAACTGATGTGAGTCAATGTTTGGTTTGTATAATTTGTGTTGAGCTTTCAATTTGTACAATTAAAATTTTGCAGCAAAACTTTCACTTTACAGAAAAATTTGTGAGGAGCAGAGAAATGTTTACCACTGACTTAAGAAGAAAGGTGTTTACTTCCTATCAGGATGCATTTTCTTACACTAATTCTACATACATCTGCTTGCCATTTAGTGTTTAAATAAAGTGTTCGTTTGAAAATGGAATCACTGGAATAATCTCCTGCCACATGTACATATGATATGCCATCATAAAAAATCCTCCTATCCCCTTCAGGAGGCGCTGTCATGGGGCACTTTTAGCCACACCTTCATTGCACAATGGTGTGCTAAGAAGCGCCTCTGAGGGTCTTTGCTTCCCACTGCTATCAGGCAATTCAATGCTTCCACCCGATGTACTCATTAAGTTTATTTTTATTTATTTATTGATTGCTTGCTTGATTGATTAATTGATTTATTGGCTGTGTTATCTGTCCTGTGAGGCTGTATCCTTGTTTTTTATGTTTCTGCTCAGTATGGATCTAAATTTCCCTATGCATTTAATAAGGTTTTTCTAATCTAATATTTTGTTAAGTTGTAAGATTTATGTTGCAGTTGTTCTGGTAGTATGATGGCCACTATGCCAATTATGATGTGCAGTAAAGAGCATTTTGTGGTCTGTGGAGGTGTTCGGGTTTTATAGAAAACAGCGCAACTCTGGCTCTTTGAGTGTGGTTGCAGCTGAGGAGCTAGGCTATTGCGGAGTATTTGATGTGGACAGGGAGCCAATTGCTTGATATGGTCTGCTGTTATCACTCTATGGATAGTAATTAGGATATGTGCCCAACCCATAAGGGTGCAATATAGAGCCTGAGTAAATCATGGGGAAAACGAATGAAAACATGGAGATGGAGGTTAAGGGAAAGGATCAGGAAATCAGAAACAGAATTGTGGCTGAGCCAGTGCTGTTATGGAGAGGAGGCAGTCAGTTGGGAATGTTACCATGAGCAGAGTAGTGATGGCCCTCATGGGCCAGGGTCACTCCTGCTGAGTGTTAAACGACCAAGAGCGACCAATGTGTCTGAGTAGGCTCACAGTTATAACCAAGAGAGAAGGAAATAGGGGTCCATTGAGATTATGAGATGTTGGGACACAGGCCTACATTTAAAGGTTTGACAGCCCTTGTTGAAGGATGTCTCCTCATGCTGAAGAAACTGAAGAGAGTGAGCTGAGGAAGCGTCAGTCTTAGAAAGGAAGCACAGAGGCTCAGAAGCAAGTTTAAAGGACAGATCCTGTGTTTTAACTTTTAATTTCAATTTTATGGATCATTAATTTATTGTGACTTTAATCTCCACAATGGCACTGGACTTTATTATGGGTTATTTATTAACTTATTTAGTATATAAATTGTATTGTACTTTATTTGCTTTTGGAACACTTTTGTTAATAAAAAGCACTGAGTACTTGATATATTAGTGCATGCTCTATTATGTGTCCTCATTGCCCAGTCCATCGGTTCATGACTATGGAGTGAAATTTATGGGGTTCAAGGATGACAGCTGTGGGCTACTTAGGCATCACTTGATGTCAGTCTTAGTAACTTCCAATAAAGATGTGTTAGAGGTAGAAACAATCCTTGGTACATTCCGTCATAGCAGTTGGAGTTGGAGTGTGCATAATCTCATCCTCAACTGCAGAAAAAAGCTTTCACATGTCTTCATGGTGAACATATATGTAGCATGTCACACGTGTTACTGATGTGAATAAGAACGATAAAATATAATTGTTTTTACTGATGTGCTGCAGATTACTTTCATGTAAAAGAGGCCTATAACCCCCCCCTCCGAATTTTAGTGTCAGTCTTATGAACTGTATGCAAAATGATACTCATCACTGTCTAGCATAAATTGATACCTCACTTCAATACTGTACAGAATAAAGGAGATGGATAAAAACATCTGCTTTTATTAATCAACTATAAATATAATCATACTATACAAACACGTATCACAGGTTTAGTTGTAAAAACCTCAACAAACTATTTTTTTTAATCAGGTATATGTCAGAGGTATGTTGGCCAATTTTGGTAAGAGCAATACAAGAAGACCGAACTTAACATTAAGATTTAAAAATTATGAAGAGTAGTTGATACCCCGAAAAAAAAATTACAAAAACAATAAATAAATAAACAGATATATAAATAAGGGGCGGCACGGTGGCGCAGTGGTAGCGCTGCTGCCTCGCAGTTAGGAGACCCGGGTTCGCTTCCCAGGTCCTCCCTGCGTGGAGTTTGCATGTTCTCCCCTTGTCTGTGTGGGTTTCCTCCGGCGCCCGTTTCCTCCCACAATCCAAAGACATGCAGGTTAGGTGGATTGGCGATTCTAAATTGGCCCTAGTGTGTGCTTGGTGTGTGGGTGTGTTTGTGTGTGTCCTGTGGTGGGTTGGCACCCTGCCCAGGATTGGTTCCTGCCTTGTGCCCTGTGTTGGCTGGGATTGGCTCCAGCAGACCCCCGTGACCCTGTATTCGGATTCAACGGGTTAGAAAATGGATGGATGGATATATAAATAACTAAATAAATAAGTAAATAAAATAATGAAAAAAACATATTACAGATAACATTCTTACAAACAAACAAGAAATCTATTTTCTGCATAAGTACTGGATTTTCTCAGCTACAGAGTTGCTTGATTCATTTCACAGACCCTGATTCTAGGTATTTGCTGCTTAGTAAATAAACTAAAAATAAGAAGACTTCCATGTGCTTAATTTATTAGTTTGGGTCATTTCTGTGTGCAAAAATTATAGTTATGACCAACTGTCTCTTAAAGAAACACACTTGTAAATAGAGATTGACTAAATGAGGTGAATGAATGTGAGTATGAATTTAATTTACATTTTCATACAATTTGTAAATATTAAACCAGCTAGCAAGATTCTGCATAATTTAAACAAGAAGACTTTTCAAATTGTCATGCATGTCTGCCTGGTCCTTCCTGGCTCTGATGGAGGTAAACAAAACTCTCCAGGATAAGAGGGGGTGCTGTCACTAACTGTATTTATTCGTTCCACCATTAAGAAGACTATGCATAGCCCCGCTCACATTGTCCTGAGTTGGCCACTCACCTTCCACCCGGATACCATTAAAAACAGGTGCAGCCCAGGAGATGGGTTCATTTGAAACCAAAGCACCTTATTGAAGCAAATATTTGATATTCTGCTGATACGAACCTACCTTTTTTGTGTCTTGTGTACTATTATTGTTATTTTGTTTGAGTTTATTAAATGGGGTAGCCTGCTTGGTGCAAAAAAAATTCTTCTTTGTTGCCCTAGTTTTGATTTTCCATCGCAATATGTATTTAAATTAAATTTTAAAGTATTGTTTAAGTATTCTACTATGTTTCAAGTTAGAACAGTAGTGAATAGAAAATGTTCCCATTTATATATTGAAAAATTGACTTAGAAGAATATGGTTCTCTCCAAGTTAAACTTGAACCTGGAAATTTTAAGGAATTTCTTTATTTTATTTAACACAGGCTGAAGTGATGAATCAAGTTCACATACTGTATATAAAGCAGCATATCATCAATTTTATAATGATACATTTTCATTCCGATTCATGCTAATAATTCCCCATATTTCCAGGTGGTTGTGCAGATAAATTGCAAGTGGGTCAAGAGCTAGATAGCAGTACCTCAGGAGATGCATTTGCAGATGTTTGACGTTTGATACTGATAAGAACATAAGACAGATTTTGATAATAAGCTGTTTAGGCTAACCTAACCCTTTGGAATATCATCATTTTAAGATTTCATGATCTTTGAAGTACTAATATTGGCTACACTGCTTAGTAACTTTTTTCATGTGGGTAATTTTTTTTGTGAAAAAATACTTCTAATATTTACTGTTAACCAACTTCCATCTAGGCCTAACCCACATCTGTACTAATAATCTTTTTAGTTTAAAATTAAAATATATAACTCTTTCAATCATTTCTTATAGTTCATACCCCAACGTCATGGAATAAGACTAGTAGGCTGGCTGCTGTAATGGTCTTTATGAATTATTAAAGCCAAACTACAAAGAATATTACTTATGAGAAACAGAAGTTTGTCCCCATAACTTGTACTTGGCACAAAACATAACCTAACATACAATAAGCCTGCTCGATCAATTTTGCACAAAGATTAAGAGACGAGACAAGTTATTTTGGACTCCCATGTCTTTCTTATTGGGTGTATTTTCCAGGTGATGAAGTGTACATTACGTTGTATATTTATCATATAATGAAAAATGATGGCCTAGCATTTATGAACCCACATCGTTCTTGTGAAATAATTATATTAGCTGGTCTCTTTGATAATGCCTGGAGATAGGCCTTTAACAGGGAAATGGTTTGTAAGAATATAAATGACTTTTATTGATCCTGAGAAGAACACCTATTGATACCTGGTGAAGAGTTTCAGGTAAATCGATACCTTCAAAGAAAAAGTTAACGTTGACAACATTTGGTCTAGAAGAGACTATTAATAACATCCCACTGTGTAACCACCAGCATTGTTGGATATGACCAGTTCTTTGATGGGAGACCAACTCCTAGATTAGGAGGCTGCTCCTTGTGTTTTAATCTGTGGTCTGTATGTAGATCCAAAGTGCAGTGATGGGGACACTGTGCAGAAAAATAGTGCCATTCTTAGGAGGAAACATAAAACCATGGTCCTAGCTCTCTGTGGTCATAAAAGATCCCTGGGTATTTTTGTAAAAGAGTAGAGTGTTTCCTAATGTCCTGGCTAAATTGTCAATCATATCCTCATCCATTCTGTCACGCTAATCATCCCCTTTTATTAATTGGTTCTCTCTCACTCCTTCACCACCTAATGCCTAATGTGTGGTAAACGTACTGGTACAAAAATTGCTGCCGTCACATCATCCAGGTGGATGGTAATCATTGGTGCTGGATGAATAGGTTCTCCATCATCTATTGTAAGATATGGCCGGCCATGCACCCCGGCCAATACCCCCAAGCCGCCAGGTGGAGCCCTCCTTGCAGCATGGAGGTCCCCAGAAGACCAGCAGGGCATCATAGACAATGGAGTTTTTATGCACCGCCCTGCTGGATGCCATGGGGGCCACGAGAGGGAGCTGCAGGGAAGACCGACGAGTTCTTCGTGACCTATGACCCGGAAGTTCATCATAGGAAGAGCGATGGGCTTCTGGGGTGAGAAAAAGTATTGTTTACCCTGAACCGGAAGGAATAAGGACTTGTGGACTGTTGGATTGGGAACACTTCCGGGTCGGGGGATATAAAAGGACTGTGGGAGCTAAGTTGGGAGGCAGGGTGGCTAAGCGTCTGGGAGTGGAGGATTGGTTATTTGTGATTGTTTATTGAGAATTGTGGAGAGGAGCGTGCTTTGTGCACATTATTATTATAATAAATAATAATTGGATTTTTATCTGGTGTCTGATGTGTGGTCTGAGGGTACAAGGGTGCGAGAAAACCCTAAATCTGTCACACTATGTAAGCTTCTTTGTGTAGTTACAAAAGCAGTATGTTAATGTCTGTAATTATTGTAAAATGTACGTAAATGCCTGCCATCTATATTGAGGCCTAAAGAGGCCTATAGCCTCCTATTTTCCCTGGGCCAGGTTGCTTTGGGGTGAGACCTATTTTGTGGGCTATTTTTGAAGGACTCACCCTTTGCTATTTTGTGGCACCAGAGTATTTGTAACATTTAATGTGTAAAACCTTAGTTATGGTGCATCTGCTTTGAAAAAAAAAAAAAAACGATTAGTTGTGTCTTAATATGTTGAAATATCAAAGAGTGTTGCTTTTTAGTATTTTGTTATGCTGTGTTATTAATATATTTTCTTGAATAGTTTTTCATCTTTCAGGGTATTTATTTTTATTGTTACATTGGAGGCCTATTTTTATATATTTGTAAAAATAAGTTAGAGCATAGTTTGCCTAATCTGCATGCTCTTAGTAATAAAGCATGATTTGATAAACAATAGTTTACATTCTTGACAAGACAAATGTCTGAACTCTATTTTGACACTTAAGTTTTTTTTAAAAGATGTCTAGGGTTGTTTTCCATCCAGTTTAAAAATAAGGTTAATAAACTCTGTTATCCCTGTAGGTCATTTTCACATACAGTAATATTTATTTATTGTTATTAGTTATTTGGTAGATGCCTTTATTTAAAGTTATTTAAAAAAACACCATTTTCAAGCAGCACTTTGTAGTGACATATGAATCATAACATGCAAAAACAAGAAATACCTTTCTGACAGGTCATTCTGTGTCTTTTCGAGGAGCTTATTGTCCTCTCCTTACAAGTAATACACAGGTGTCTCGAATCAGTACTAGTACTTACATTTATTTTCTAGGCACTAAATCATTGCATGTTTTGTTACCATTTGTATAAAAGTATTGTTTATGTCTTGTTTTAATTTCCTAGGTTTGAGCAGATATCTTCATCAGCCTTTTGCCATCTCCTTGTAATGAAATACATTCCCTTAAAACTAATTCCCCAGGATAATATCTTGTACCTAGTTTCTGATACTTTCTCCAAAGATCTTTCTTTAAAAATACAGTATACTTAAAAACCTAATCTTCTTAACATGAGCTGTACAGGAGCTGGTCATAAAATTAGAATATCATGACAAAGTTGATTTATTTCAGTAATTCCATTCAAAAAGTGAAACTTGTATATTAGATTCATTCATTACACACAGACTGATGTATTTCAAACCATGTAACATTGGACAAGTGTCTTCCCTTTACTAAGTAAACTTCTTCTTTAACCTGGTCCTGTTGTTTCTTTCATCTCAGCATCCACATGATTCCTGCCTTTTACATTACATGTGCCAGTGAATATCTTGTGCAAACTGTTTCACATTCAGCTCATCAGGCTTTTAGCTACTTCGTTGTATTCGGTCTAACTCATTCAAAATGATGCTATTCTGCTAAGATATGAAAAATGGTAGGCAATGATAGATCGGATGATGGGACATTAGTCAGATATGAGCAAAGTCAAAACAAGAGAAGCATGCATATCTTTCATTAGAACCAAAATGTAAATCAAGAATCAAGATGAGATAAGCAGAAGCCAAGAACCACACTAGACTTTTATAAAGTACATACTTGGGCAAAGTTACCCATAACACCGGCTTAAATATGGTGTTACTTAAAATGACTTCTGGAGATATACAGTATTTACTAACAATCTGCTAATGCATCCTAGCAAAGGTAGTTAAAAATGGAAGCTCCAAAAAAAAAAATAGGTTTGTGGGAATATTTCAAAATAAATGGTTAAATTATTCCAGTTATTTAAAAAACAAAGCTTTAATAAGGAAATATTGGTATCTTAGGGTCCATGTGGTTCAACAGAAAAAAATATAAAACTTGGAAAAACTGATTAAAGAACTTTAATTGTAACAACTGTTCTTTAACTGGAAGTACTACATTTTTTTTGATCTATTGGTGTTTTTCCTGGCTACTGACAGCCTCTAGCCTTTTAGTAAAAGTCTCCCACTGGCTCAGTTCAGATTTTAGGGGATTACTAATTGATCCTTTACTCTCCATATGACTTACCAATGTATGTCTCTTTCTCACTTTTTTGCTTTCAAGCTAAGCGACGAAATTCCCATGCCCTTCAGATTATCCACCATCCTTGACAATCCACCCTACTGATATTAAGACCCTTTTAAAAGACACACCTTTTTATAGCACACCTTATGTTTACTTAAACTTTATACCAGCCTTCCTCTGCATATCAAAAGCTTGTTTCGATTTTGTAATTAATCAAAAAGCATTGCTTTTATTGTCTCTAGTCTATCATTTAGTCATATGTCTACCTACAGCACTAAGATTCTTGAGCTGTACCCAAAATTTAATTCAGTATTGTCTGTTAATTGTATACTTTCATGCTGCTACTGAAGCATACCTTTTTATATATCAATTTTTTTGAACATTATTGTTGGCAGATACTTCTTTTAAAGAATAAGTTTCAACATCCAAACAGAACCGGAACAAATGAAGAATATTTGGGACACCAGCCAGGTGGTCCCATTTAATTCCTTAATTTTCTTCTATAAACTTAAACTAGTGTCTTCTGGCAATATCGAGCATAACCCCACAGGGTACAAAACAGAAGATAAATGTGGCTTTTTAACATTAGCCATAGCAACAATTGGAAGTCTTCTGACAAGGTCTCACTTGTCTGGAACTGGTCTCATCAAGACAACTCAGT
This sequence comes from Polypterus senegalus, assembly GCF_016835505.1. Taxonomy (NCBI): domain Eukaryota; kingdom Metazoa; phylum Chordata; class Cladistia; order Polypteriformes; family Polypteridae; genus Polypterus; species Polypterus senegalus. The sequence goes on along the minus strand of NC_053156.1, from coordinate 156,871,300 downwards.
GGAGGCAGCTGTGCTTTTTATATAACAGGAGAACCGGAAGAGGTGGAGCTAATTTCCCTCATTGGGAGGATTCTGGAAGCTGTAGGGAAATAAAGGGGAGATAGAGCAACAGCGCCCCCTCTAGCCCAGGTGTGTTACAATCTACCTCACATGAGGCAACAAGGAGATCCTTGGAAGCACATGCGTGACAAAGTATAATAAGCTGAAATAGTTAGAACAGTTAAAAAAATTGCTACCAGCATAACACATTCATAAAAAACAAGCTACACCATTACTTAAATCTAAAAACTGTACTTTTTACAATGTCATTAATACTCTGTCACAAACAGTTTAGCAAAATAAACAGGATTAATAACGTTATGAAATATATAAATAAACAGTATGATAAAATCAGAATATCAAATGGAAAAAAAAACTAAATTATATATCTGATACATTTTATAAAGAAGTATTATATGGCGGTCTCTCCTTGTTATTGTTATGTATTTTCTTTTACTACTATGTCCCAACTCTTTGAATGTAATGTATTTTTGCTCTCATCACTGTACACATTGTGAACGATAGGGGGCGCTCTCGCTCCCTTAAACCCCTGTCCACAACTCCAGACACCAGGTAAAAGTCCTCAAGTTGACTTTATTTTGTCACCACAGTGCACAAAGCACACTCTCCACCACAATACTCATATGAATCACCAATAATACACAATAAATCAATCCTCCAGCTCCCAGACGCGTTGCCACCCTTCCACCCAGCTCAGCTCGCCGTCTGGGAGCTCCCACAGTCCTTTTATAATCCCTGACCTGGAAGTGTTCTCAATCCCCAGTCCATGTGATCCTCAATCACTTCCGGGTCAGGTAAAAGTTCTTTTCTTCAACCCGGAAGTCCGTCGCTCTTCCTATGACTAACCTCCGGGTCACAGGCCACGAAGAAGTCCTCGGTCCTCCCTGCAGCTCCCTCCTGTGGCCCCCACGGCATCCAGAAGGGCTTTGCATAAAAACTCCATTGTCCATGATGCCCTGCTGGTCTTCTGGGGACCTCCATGCTGCAAGGAGGGCTCCACCTGGCGGCTTGGGGGTATTGGCCGGGATAAATGGCCGGCCATCCTTCACAACATTTACAATCACTATTCAAAAAATGAACAATGCATAACAATGGAAATATCCGACTTACAAATCATAATCAACTCATTCAGCTAATATCCATTAACTATACATGAACTTTGAACTTCACAATTAATACTTCATACAAAGCATTACAAATGTCCTACTGTCTTCAGATATTGAAATTATATGTTTTTCTATGCGAAAGCTGACGTCCCCACATTTTCATATTTATCAGGATCGTTTACACTTCAAACTGACACTGATCTTGAGCTAGAATTTGTACCCAGTCCTTCCTTGTAGAATTTCCAACACTTGATTAGACTTTAATCTCCTGTAGTCCCGAGGCTTCTTGCTCTGACACTGTCCTATACGTCTGTTTCAAAGATAGTGTCCTCTGCTTCTAGTCAGCTTCTGACATACATGGCACTATATCATTTGGAGTCCTTTGTCACCAATGTTCCACCCATTGTTTGCACAATAACTAGGATAAAAACTGTTTATCTCCTAGTATTTGATCCATATGTTTCTAAAAGAACATGGGTAATTAAATATGAAAAATAAAATCTGAATTTTCTAAAAATAAGATTACAGAGACATTTTTTTACAAGATCATTTTACCTGAATAACAATCTGAAAGTATACGATATATTCTAAAAGTGAGTTGTATAAAGCCGGTGGCTAGCAGTCCACTAACTGTTTAGATTTTAAGTGCAGTATATTTTGAAATCTAAGTCTCATCCACCTATTTAAAGAATATGCTATTCTTTTTCTTTATTACAACTTTGTGGAATGAATAGGGATTTTGCCTTCCCTTATTACTTTTTTTTTGCACTGAGTTTGTAGATCCCCTATAATATGACTATAGAATCAGAAACTGATTAATTATTAAACTTGCATGTGCAATCACAATGGTATAGCTAAAATAACAATATCTAATAGGGAAGGTACATCCCTGAGCAAGTCTGATCCATCTGGGGAAACAAACAGCCCCAAAAACAGACAACAGATTAATCACATCTATCAATACCAATCCATTCAGTATTTTTCTGTTCATTCTAAATCATCTTTGCCCTTGCTACTATTTTGGGGACATACATATTTCCTTCTGACTCAATAGTTTAATTAGACCTGAATATTTCACATTTTTATTTCCACTATTGAGTTATCATCGAATATTGCAAAGAACCTGTATTCAACTTTATAAAATGTTATGAAGATATTTTGCTAATATTATAAAGGGTGTCCATAAATTCCATGTGCAGTTTAAAATAGTTGTAACTTTGTAAGTATATGTGATAGAAAGAATCTGTAAGAAGGATTAGAAAGAAGAAACACTTACATTTTATTGTTCTTGTTCATTTTCAACATGTCCACCATCATTACTAATACAAAGGGTAATACGATTCTGTAGTTCTTGGAAAAAATTTTCAAGCTGATTTTCAGTAATACCAGCAATAGGATAATATCAGTTATCATAGCTTGCAAGTCTTCTAAAGATCGAGGTTTGGCTGAATAAACATTAGTTTTCACATGTTCCCATAAAAAGAAATCCAATGGAGTCAAATGTTGTGAATGTGGAGGCCAAGAAAATGGTCCACCTCTTCCAATCCATCTGTTAGGGAATTTCTCATGTAGAAACTGTCTAACATGCAAAGCAAAGTGACAAGGAGCATCATCTTGTTGAAACACTGTATTCTGTATCAGTCCTAATTGTTCAAGTTGAGGAGTAAAGTAATTTTGCAGCATTTCTAAATAGCTATCACCATTAACAACATGCCCTTCAAAAAAGAATGGTCTTATGACTCGATTTTTTCCCAAAGCACACCACACATCAACTTTGGGAGAATCAATTTCATGTTCAACAGACTCAAGTGGATTTTCAGTTCTCCAAATACGGAAAAAATAAAACTTCTAAAGACAAAAAAAAATAGATACATCAAGCTTTCTAATCCTTTTTACGAATTCTTTCTATCACATATACTTACAAAGTTACACATATTTTAAATTGCACACAGATTTTTTGGACACCCTGTATATAAGTATTTTAAAACCATATTGTGTTTATTACAGATTTACAAAACTCACTTCAAGTCTAACTTGGAACATTGTAGAAATAGTAAATTATTGGGACCATATTTCTGCATAAACAAATAATATTTATGTGGTATTAATTATTACCAACCTAGAAACTTTTTTGTTTCTATCCAATCACTTGACTTCTACAACCAAAAATGATGTAGAAGGACAAAATCTCCTCAAGTCAATTCTAGTCGACCCACCTAGTATACAAGGCACCCCAACCCATAGCTCTCCAGCCAGGTTTGTTAGTTCTCAAATTGTCACAGCAATAGCATTAAAGGTCGGAGTTATACTTCACGGACGCATAGCGTTGTAGTGTTTATAAATCTGGAGGAGTCCACCAGGTGGCAGTGCGAGATATTATCGCGGTGAGAACATGTTCGGCTTCTCTGTGTTGTGAATTACCTAAAACACCTATTAAATTCCGATAACACCTTACCGCAATATCTCTGAAAAGGATGTTTATTGATTAAATCCATAAATCCAGGGATGTATGTGTCCATTCCAGGAAGAATTGGGCACGAGTGAGAAACAGTCCCTTGACGAGGCCTCAGCTCATCGCAAGGTGAATACAAGCACACACATACACTAGCGTCATTTTGCGGCACCAAATACCCAAATCTGCATATCTTTGGAAGAAAACCGGAGCACAGTGTGGAATACCAGCACCATAACTCCCTGCGAGACAGCAGTGCTATCGCTCCGCCACCGTGACACCCCCATGTTTGTAATTATTCCCCCATGTGTGTATTTATTAACAGTATTCATTATTTAAACGAAATTATATGTAAAATGTAACATACACATTTCAATGCATTTCATCATGAAAATGATATCAAGTATAAATCTAAAGATTCTAAATGTGCAGAGAGTTGGAATATCATACATTTAATTTGTTCTCTTTGGCGATCTATTGCTGCTTTCCGCTGCTGAAGCAAAATGCTGACATACAGATGCATTCGTGGTGCTTTTATATTCAAGCGTCGCATATTCCCGATCGTAATGACACGATACATTTTAAAAGTCTCACATACCATCTTTTGTGCCATCTATTTTTTATTGTTTTACTTTACCTGCTGTCAGGTCCAAGAAGCTCGTAGCGATTAAAAACTGGGATGACGTTTACGACTGTCTGCATTAATGATAAAGTAAACTACGAGGTTAAAGTGGACATTTCAAGATTAAAGCCAAAATTTCTACTTTAATCACAAAATACACGTTTTCACCGTGTCCTTTATTTTTTTCTCAGTGGCTCAAATATAACGCTATACATTATGTTGCTGTTGTTAAGTTGCAAAATTAAAAAATAAAAAGACATATATAAATGACACGATACATTTTAAAAGTCTCACATACCATCTTTTGTGCCGTCTATTTTTTTTTTTTTGCAACTTCTCATCGGCAACATAATGTATAGCTCTGTATTTGAGCCATTCATCAAACAGCAAAGTGCGCACATCGATCCCCGAAGGATCTCCATAGAGGCTTGCTGTCACATGTAGATAGTAAACAGAAACTCTGACATCACGTTCCAACTTTTAGTACACTGCGCCCCCCGACTTTTTGCTGGTACTGCAACTCGCGCACGCGTCGCGTTAATTTCTGAGGACCTGCTCAGAGGATGCGTGAAATGAACGCTGGGAACGCGTGGCAGCCATGATGCGGGCGCGTACGCGTTCTGAGCGTGAAGTATAAATGAGCCCTTAGAGTAATCAGTATTCAACCTCTGAACAAATTCATGCAACATGGTGGACATTCTGATATCTAAACCATAGAGGTTAGACTTTATCATCATAAAAGTATTTAATGAGACTGACAAAACAGCTTTTTTGTATTTCTGCTAAATGATTTTCTTCATCAGCAGATATGTAAAGCTTTCCAACAACTTAATCAACTTTGAGCCTATTTTCTGTTTTTAGGTGTGCCATTTCAAACTAAAAACTGCTCTTCAATATGCATGCTTTACAACCATGAGAGTCATACTCTTGTTTTTGCCAACTGAATGTTTTAAAATCTAAAAATCTAGTATCAATCCATCAGTGTTTATTTTACAAAGCACCCTTCTTAGAGCAAACTATCAAAACCCACTTTACAGGGCAAACAATATATACTTCTCAAAAGAATTAAAGGAACACTTTTTAATCAGAGTATAGCATAAAGTCAATGAAACTTATGGGATATTAATCTGGTCAGTTAAGTAGCAGAGGGGGTTGTTAATAAGTTTCAGCTGCTGTGGTGTTAATGAAATTAACAACAGGTGCACTAGAGGGGCAACAATGAGATGACCCCCAAAACAGGAATGGTTTAACAGGTGGAGGCCACTGACATTTTTCCCTCCTCATCTTTTCTGACTGTTTCTTCACTAGTTTTGCATTTGGCTACAGTCAGTGTCACTACTGGTAGCATGAGGCGATACCTGGACCCTACAGAGGTTGCACAGGTAGTCCAACTTCTCCAGGATGGCACATCAATACGTGTCATTGCCAGAAGGTTTGCTGTGTCTCCCTGCACAGTCTCAAGGGCATGGAGGAGATTCTAGAAGACAAGCAGTTACTCTAGGAGAGCTGGAGAGGGCCATAGAAGGTCCATAACCCATCAGCAGGACCAGTATCTGCTCCTTTGGGCAAGGAGGAACAGGATGAGCACTGCCAGAGCCCTACAAAATTACCTCCAGCAGGCCACTGGTGTGAATGTCTCTGACCAAACAACCAGAAAGACTTCATGAGGGTGATCCAAGGGCCCTATGTCCTCTAATGGGCCCTGAGCTCACTGCCCAGCAGCATGCAGCTCAATTGGCATTCGCCATAGAATACCAGAATTGGCAGATGCACCACTGGTGCCCTGTGCTTTTACAGATGAGAGCAGGTTCACCCTGAGCACGTGACAGAAGTGAAAGGGTCTGGAGAAGCCATGGAGAACATTATGCTGTCTGTAACATCATTCAGCATGAGCAGTTTGGTGGTGGGTTAATGATTGTCTGGGGAGGCATATCCATGGAGGGTCACACAGACCGCTACAGGCTTGACAAAGGCACCTTGGCTGCCATTAGGTATCAGGATGAAATCCTTGGACCCATTGTCAGACCCTATGCTGGTACAGTGGCTCCTGGTGCATGACAATTCCTGGCCTCATGTGGTGAGAGTATGCAGGCAGTTCCTGGAGGATGAAGGAATTGATACCATTGACTGGCCACCACACTTTCCTGACCTAAATCCAATAGAACACCTCTGGGACATTATGTTTTGGTCCATCCAATGCCACCAGGTTGCACCTCAGACTGTCCAGGAGCTCAGTGATGCCCTGGTCCAGATCTGGGAGGAGATCCCCCACAACACCATCTGTCATCTCATTAGAAGCATGCACCGATGTTGTCAGGCATGTATACAAGAACACAGGGGCCATACAAAGTGCTGCGTACAATTTTGATTTGCTGCAATTAAATTTTGGCAAAATGGACTAGCCTGCCTCATAATTTTTTCACTCTGATTTTTGGGGCGTCTTTGAATTCAGGGCTCTGTAGGTTGATCATTTTCATTTCCATCAAACGATGTGGCATCCTTTCGTTCCTAACACATTACCCAGTCTATATCAGTATAGATATCCAGGAGGATTTCTTTTTCCCATTGAGATCTGATGTGTTTTCAAAGTGTTCCTTTAATTTTTTTGAGCACTTTAGTTATTGGCAAATTATGCATTTAACATTCAGCTACAATGAATTCCTTTAGGGCGGCATGGTGGCGCAGTGGTAGCGCTGCTGCCTCGCAGTTAGGAGCCCCGGGTTCGCTTCCCGGGTCCTCCCTGCGTGGAGTTTGCATGTTCTCCCCGTGTCTGTGTGGGTTTCCTCCGGTTTCCTCCCACGATCCAAAGACATGCAGGTTAGGTGGATTGGCGATTCTAAATTGGCCCTAGTGTGTGCTTGGTGTGTGTGTGTCCTGCGGTGGGTTGGCACCCTGCCCAGGATTGGTTCGTGCCCTGTGTTGGCTGGGATTGGCTCCAGCAGACCCCTGTGACCCTGTATTTGGATTCAGCGGGTTAGAAAATGGATGGATGAATTCCTTTACATTAAGAAATGCATTTTTTTACAAATATAATAAATGATTTGAATTAGATAACACTTTTAGTAACAACCACTAATGAATTGGACTTTTCTATCAAAGATTCTCACTCTTGTTGTGTAAAATAAAAAAGAGTACAGAATAATATTCAGTTTTATTTTTTGCTTACCCTTCTAAATATTCAAAAATTAAACCTATTTTTTCAAGAAGGTTTTACCATTGTGAACTCAGCACACAACTCATTTCATCAATCAGTTCATATAGACAGGGCATTTGACAGATGACCAGAAAATTTTGTGCACTTTCTTTCCCTTGGGACATACACCAGTTCTCCCCGCTGACCGTCAGCAAGAATGCCTTCTTGCTGCAGTAGGCCATCCTTCTCAACAATCAGTTTTTCTTTTAAGGCAAGCAAGCAATTCCAGCTGTAATTTTTCAAGTGCAGGCATTATTACATTTGAGAAAAAGGAAGAAGATAACAAATGAAAAAACAATCAAGATCAACATGCGCTCAGACTACTTTGAAATCTCTCCTAAAAATGTTATACAAACCTACACACTGTTTGACCTTTGTAATTTGGAAACCCTTCTACTAAACCAATTTGTGTAGCGTAAAGGAGGCTACTCAGCATCCACTAGTTTAGTAGTGGGCAGTACTAGAGTATGTAACATAGGTTTAAATGGAAAAATGTAATATTTATCAAACATTTAATTAAAAGCAAAAATACTTTGTGGTAGGTGCATTTTAATTGAATCATTCATGTTGCTTCTGACTCAGCTTATTAAGAAGAACTGTAGCCAACTCTGGCAACAATAGACACAATGCATAATCCAACCCTGCAGGCGATGTCAGCCCATAGCAGGTCACACCCATGGAAGAACCCAATCCTGGTCAATTTAGAGTTGCTAAACAACCTAAACCATGCCATCAAAGAAAGAACATGCAAACGACTCTGACAGTATTTGGGCCAAGTCTCTGGAGTTGTAAGTCAGTAGAACTAATCATTGTCCCACCCTCTAATAAATTCAGTTTAATCAAATAAAATAAATTAAAACACACTTGTTTAGCAGGTTATAACCCAAAGGAATAAACCTGTGTTTTGAAAATATGCAAATATTGTGAAAAACAAAACTACCCTGTCTGCAAATAGAACAAATACACTATAAATTCTGCCAAACCTCATTTAGCATATTGTTTTAATACTTTTCACAATTGATTTATTCCGCTAAGTTAAAACATTAAAACTGCTTCTTTTCAAACTTTTTCTGAAAACACAATACAAATGCTAGTCTTGAAGATATTACAGTACTTCAGTCATTTTCGAACCTGCTTAGTCGTGGACATTGTTGTGAGGAATGCTAGAGCCATTCCTAGCCAGGATAAGGCACAAGGCAGAAGTAAACCCTGGACAGGGTGCCAGTTCATTGCATGGTGAACACACAAACACTCACACACCAAACACACAATAAGGCCAGTTTTTAGTATTGCCAATCCACCTAACCTACATGTCTTTAGACTGTGGGTGGAAACCGGACACCCAGAGAAAACCCACAGTGACATGGAGAGAACATGCACAAGCCACACAGGGAGGACTCAGGACGGACCCAGATTTCTGTGCTGCGAGGCAGCAGTACTCCGACTGCATCACCATGTAGCCCTATTACAGTACTTGAACAGTTAAAATACTAATGTAACCTTACTTACCACATGATAAATACAATGATATCACTAAATCATGAAGAGGATGTTAAGCATGACCAATAAACAATTAAAAATCATGGTGATTTACAGGATTCCCTCACCTTTATATAACGGTGTACCTTTATTTTATCTTTGTGGGGTTTCCAAAGCTACACAATGCTATTCTTTATTATTTGAAGCCGATAAAAAACTGTAAAATAATAATATTAAAGCAATTTAAAATTCACAATCTATGCCATCCTATAAGCTTTTCGTACATATACCTAAACACTGGCAAATATACTCAGAGCCGTATTTGGCAAAAGGTTTCTGTGGCTGTGTTGCCTTCATATGGTCTACTATATATCTGACTATGAGCTATACTGTAACAAATAACCAGGTTTAAAGCAAAAAATTGAACAACTGGAAAACAACACCATTTTTTAAAACATTTCCTCTGTCCAGTCGTTTTCACTCTTCCATTTCTCTAATCAAATGATCAAGGTATAGGAATCATGTGCTTATATGGCATTTAGAGAGGATGTATCATGCTAATTACAAATAATGAATACTTACATCTTTTACTACTATTTCAGATTACTTAGCAGATGTACATTAGTAGGATCACATTTAATTTATACATACTGCATCTTTACTGATTCCAGCTTAAGCAGTTTTTAGGAAGGAGATTTAGGGATTTACAAAGGAGATTTGTAACTGTGCAAATATCTCAAAATTTTCATGACTGACATCTAAAGAGTCCTTCAATGCAGGCATGTAATTTAGACAGTACACTTCTTTAAACAAGGGAGTCCCCATTACTTCAAAATAATAAACATAAGCAATCACAAGCAGGCGGAAAGCCCTACTCTTCACATATCATATTATGTCCAGCTTGTAGTAGAGATGATATAAAGCTGGTGTCATCTGAAAAGGAGAATCTTAACTTATTTATGCAAATGGGTTGATCACATCAGCTTAGATTTGGGCATACTGATATAATCAGTAGAGTCATTGAGACAATGAAATGTTGAAAGAGGAAGCAACAATAAGTACTCATTTATGCAGGTGGATATCTATTTATAAAATCAGTATGATTTTGATGGACTGCTAAAAAAGACCTTCCTGGTTTATCCTATTGGGATGGTCACTTAGAGGTTAGCCATGCTGGAACAGGCCCTGCAGCACACAACTGTAAGTTAATACTATAATTGAGCTTGGCTTCTTTGGGTTCATTATCTTGAGTTAGTTTCCCTAGTTAGATCACTCAGATGTTATTCAGCTATCTTATGTTCTTGTTAGTATATCTGTTGTGTTTAACTTGAAACACATATAATTAACTAGACCTAGAAACCAGTATTTATTAACACAAATCTAAAACTTTTAGCATACATTTCATAAACACTGGTTTCAATAGTTTAATTGTCATTAAATTAATATTAATAATAATCATCATCATCGTCATACATTTTATTTATATAGTGCTATTTCAATATTCAAACTGACACAATACTGACAGGCAAGCATAGGTCTACATTACATAGATCAGCATGTCCAGTATACTAATGTGTTTAAGTAACAATCATTAAATAAGAATAATAAAAAGTAGCAATTATAAATGTAGAAAGTTATTAAAGAAACATCTACAGTGGTGTGAAAAAGTATTTGCCCCCTTCCTGATTTCTTATTCTTTTGCATGTTTGTCACACAAAATGTTTCTGATCATCCAACACATTTAACCATTAGTCAAATATAACACAAGTAAACACAAAATGCAGTTTTTAAGTGATGGTTTTTATTATTTAGGGAGAAAAAAAATCCAAACCTACATGGCCCTGTGTGAAAAAGTAATTGCCCCTTGTTAAAAAATAACCTAACTGTGGTGTATCATACCTGAGTTCAATTTCCGTAGCCACCCCCAGGCCTGATTACTGCCACACCTGTTTCAATCAAGAAATCACTTAAATAGGAGCTGCCTGACACAGAGAAGTAGACCAAAAGCACCTCAAAAGCTAGACAGCATGCCAAGATCCAAAGAAATTCAGGAATAAATGAGAACAGAAGTAATTGAGATCTATCAGTCTGGTAAAGGTTATAAAGCCATTTCTAAAGCTTTGGGACTCCAGCGAACCACAGTGAGAGCCATTATCCACAAATGGCAAAAACATGGAACAGTGGTGAACCTTCCCAGGAGTGGCCGGCCGACCAAAATTACCCCAAGAGCACAGAGACCACTCATCCGAGAGGTCACAAAAGACCCCAGGACAACGTCTAAAGAACTGCAGGCCTCACTTGCCTCAATTAAGGTCAGTGTTCACGACTCCACCATAAGAAAGAGACTGGGCAAAAACGGCCTGCATGGCAGATTTCCAAGACGCAAACCACTGTTAAGCAAAAAGAACATTAGGGCTCGCCTCAATTTTGCTAAGAAACATCTCAATGATTGCCAAGACTTTTGGGAAAATACCTTGTGCACTGATGAGACAAAAGTTGAACGTTTTGGAAGGCAAATGTCCCGTTACATCTGGCGTTGAAAGGAACACAGCATTTCAGAAAAAGAACATCATACCAACAGTAAAATATGGTGGTGGTAGTGTGATGGTCTGGGGTTGTTTTGCTGCTTCAGGACCTGGGAGGCTTGCTGTGATAGATGGAACCATGAATTCTACTGTCTACCAAAAAATCCTGAAGGAGAATGTCCGGCTATCTGTTCGTCAACTTAAGCTGAAGCAATCTTGGGTGCTGCAACAGGACAATGACCCAAAACACACCAGCAAATCCACCTCTGAATGGCTGAAGAGAAACAAAATGAAGACTTTGGAGTGGCCTAGTCAAAGTCCTGACCTGAATCCAATTGAGATGCTATGGCATGACCTTAAAAAGGCGGTTCATGCTAGAAAACCCTCAAATAAAGCTGAATTACAAGAATTCTGCAAAGATGAGTGGGCCAAAATTCCTCCAGAGTGCTATAAAAGACTCACTGCAAGTTATCGCAAACGCTTGATTGCAGTTATTGCTGCTAAGGGTGGCCCAACCAGTTATTAGGTTCAGGGGGCAATTACTTTTTTACACAGGGCCATGTAGGTTTGGATTTTTTCTCCTAAATAATAAAAACCATCATTTAAAAACTGCATTTTGTGTTTACTTGTGTTATATTTGACTAATGGTTAAATGTGTTTGATGATCACAAACATTTTGTGTGACAAATATGCAAAAGAATAAGATATCAGGAAGGGGGCAAATAGTTTTTCACACCACTGTAATTAAGTGTACAGTTGATTTAAAAATTGAAATGCACTATATACACATTATTTTACTTCCGTTTAGTTTTTTACAGCACTCATAACTGAGTACAGGCTGAGTGCTGTAATAAATTTACAGATACCCCTTTACAAATTACTGATTACATAAAGATACACATAACATCCTTGCCCTGCAGTGGACTGGGCATTTGGTAGGGAATAAACCTGACAGGTAACCAGTCCATCATAGAGCCCATTCAGATACAATACATTTTTGGGATATACTATAGAAGGAAAATCTGAGTATCCAGGAAAAAAAAAATAAAACATGCAGGCAACTGACCAGGCAAAGGATTTAAAACCAGGACTCATCATTCATAAGACAGCAGCTCTAACCACTGAATAACCATATACACCGATAATATTGAAATAAATATGCTACAGCTTGATGCTGGTTCAAGGTTTATAAGTTTATCCTTCTGTGTGAAGTTTGTAAGCTTTCTGTTGTTTGCACTGGTTTTATCCAGAGAAATCAGTTTTCCTTTTACAGCTGAATGACATGCTGTCAAGTTGATAAGTGCCTCTATTTTATGGCCCAGTGTAGATGCACTCACAACAGAGTACTAGCACGTTCATTAGGCATGATTTCTGTTTTATACCTCTTGCTGTCTGCAAGCAGTCCTTGTGACCTTGAGCAAGAAAATGTACATTCCAAAAACTGATATATGGACTTTATGTTATTCGCAGGTTTGCTGTTTGTATACCCTTACCTATGTTTCTAATGTTACTTCATTAATGTGCTGGTGTTGTAGTTTGAGTATTTGCACCAATTTCATCTAATTGTATACATGTAGCAAAATCTCCACCACTGGGTCTTGACCCACTTTTCTTGATAATAATAAAATGACTGATTGCCTTGATTAAGCAATCTTTACCAAACCCTCCCTAACTCTAAAGATTACATGCAATTTATCTGGATGGGTCATGAAGACACATTGTCTTAAAACCAGAAAGGTTGAGAAACAATGCTATAGTATTTGCTCTTAACACTTGTTTTTGTTCACCATTAAGAAGTCAAACAGAGGTTGAAAAATAGGAAGCAAGACACGATAAGGAATTGGAGGCATTTTAAAGGCGAACCCTATATAATTGATTGAAAGAAGTAAAAAAAAAGTCTTTTCCGACTGAGACAGCAGCATCCCTTAAGAAAAAGCCAGATTGGAAGGAACGGGGCCAGGAAAGCAGGACCTTGAAGTGACTGCTGGTCATCTGATCTACAGTATAGGGGAGAAGGAGGAGAAACATTAGGCAACTGCGCCAACCCTCAACACGGGGTGGAATTACCATCAGATACGCCTTTAAGTTATCTCCCAAGTGCACGTGTGTCACAAAGTGTGTACAGATTTAATTCTCTCAGCTTGATTTTTATCCTGCTTTTTATCTGCACAGGAGCAAAGTATTCGCTTGGGTGGTTAAATATTTTCAATTGGCTCAATTGGCTTCACAGAAGACAGAGATATGGGCAGACACACTTTCTGGATAGCATAAAGACAAATTAAAGATTAATTTGCAGTATAGAGAGTTTGTACAACAAGCTTTTCTTTGGTAAAGCTAGGAGCTGGACGGATGGATAGATCTGAACATTTGGAGACAGAGGTGCTGCAAGGGGAAATTTACAAGATTTGATGCATTTAAAAGTTTAATTTGTGGTATACAGAGATGTATTGCAAGACACCACATGGCTTTTTTCATGCCATTAACCGTGTAAGAACTCCACTCTATTCCTTATTAAATTACAGTGCTGTACCAGTCACAGAATATTTATATTATTAAAGTATTATGTGTTTAAAATGATCTCTTTCCTTTCTTATTTTTAATAGGAGAAAACATTTTACACACTATGGTTTGCAAAATTATAGAGGTTCCTTGAAGTATTCAGAGGATATGAATGCTATCATATATATATTTTCTAAAATTACTTTACAAGTAACCATTTTACTCTTTATCGTCTTTTAAAATGGTGTGATTTCTTAAATGTATTTAATTTTCAGAACTGTCTGAAACTTCATAAGGAAAATATCTGCAAATGGGTACAAATTGTAGCAAAGCAGATAACCTTTTTTGTAAACATAAAAATACCCCCTTATGCCTGTCCTAATTTTACATGTATATCTTAATTAAATCCAACAAACATTATAAAAATAGACATTATCCTCTTTTAGAGCCACTTCATAAAAGGCAACCCTCTCGAACAAAACATGTTTAACATTTTAATTAGCAAATGTAGTGCTTAACACATCTTAAGATGTCTTTTAAATCTGCATCCAAATGTACCTTCATTATTTCTTAATTAAAATACTAAGAATAGTCAAAAATATTTATTGCTTGGCCTCCTTGAAGATTTAGTAAAAGAAGAATTAACTATTTACAGATGTAGCCATTCAATGATATTACCTTCTTTTTTATCTTTTTTTTTTTTTTATATAACTAGCATCATTTCCCAGTGGTGTGTTTTCAGGTAGCCACCAGGAATCAGTTGGAACATTGACAGTAATTCTTCTAAATCACACTGAATATTGAACTTCTTAAAGTAAATAAAGATTTCTTTGTCTTTCCTATACATACATAGAATTCCAAATATTTAAATATATTTAATACTATGTTGTAAAACGTATGAGAGGGAGACAATCGTTATAGCAGCCTCTCCTGAATAGGGTGCCATCTTTAATGTGTCTTGACAGTAATGCCTGTACTTTGAATAAGTTAAGGATATCCTGAAATGATTATTTTGGCAGTAATGGTTGGCAGCAGTAAAGCTTAATGACCTACACACACCTATCTTTACAATTAGGAGTTCATGACTGCAGTGATATCAGGGTCAACAGAGGTGTTTGTCTTAGATGGTTCCAGGAGTTCTAAAAATTATTCCTGATTCCTGAAGAGAATTAGGGCAGGGTCACAGTAGTAGCCCCTGGGATGAAATACTATTTCTCGTCTCTAGACAAAGGAACACAGAACCAGGTAAAGAGACAAATGACGGTTAAACTGGCATGAGGATAAGAGGCCAAAAAAAGTGTACAGATGTTTTTGGATGAGAGAAGTGGAGCTGTTGTTTTTGCCATGTTACTCCTTATTTAGTACATTTTTAAAATATTTGGTTGAATTTATTTGCAGAATCCTGAGTAGTGACTGATATTTTTTGCACTTATTTTTTGTATTTATTTAAGTAGAAGCTGTTGTTCTCCAGGTGACTCCACCTTTAACTTGCTTTTCACTTTCTCTGCCTGTTTGTCTTTGTTGCCAGGCAACGCTAATAATGTTTAGGGCATATGAACAAATGGGTAATGAAAAAAAAAAATAAAAGGAATGTCTCCATTTATTGGGCATGAAACTTTGCCAGCTTTTGCAAATACTATTTAGTCGTCATTCTAGTTTTTAGTGTTTTTGTCATTTGTTTCTTTACATTTTGTCACTCTTCTTTTAGCGATTTACTCACCTCTGCCTCTGCTAGTTTTGCAGTAATTACTGGACTATTCCTCATAGATTGTGAATATATACAGTATGTATGAATTTTTTTACATGGTTTGTCATGGCTTCTCTCTATATTTCTTTTCATCCCAATCTACAGAGTGCTCAATATTTGCCATTAATCCTTGTGCTTATGTTCAGTATATTATTGCTCCTCTGAATACAGTTTCTATTTGCTTAAGCTATTTAGGGTGTATCAGGAAGCCTTACGCCAGTGGATTGCATCAGATAGACCTCAATCTCCCCATCTGTCTTTGTGTTATGACAACAATATTTAAGCTATATTCATGTGATTGACAGAGAACATCCTCAAAATAATTTCTATATTTGAAGTATTTAGTCTTTTTAGTCTTTCCCCTGTTGCATTTCATTAGGATTTCTTCTGAGTTTCCATACTACGGTACACTGGCATTTTCATGTAATTTTTCATGGGCTTTCTATAAGTGTTTAAATTAAAGTTTAAGTCTTTCCTGGGTTTTTGCGTTAACCTATAGAATTCATTTTTTTGTTTTTTGTTAGAAAGCCTCCTTTAGAAATTGTACATTTTTTAGCATTATTATTCAACACCATTTTCTCTGACCTTTGATGCTGCCATTTTGTTCAGTTTTATTGTAGTGTTTGCTATGACAATGGCATAGGTGATGTCCAGGATCACCCTACACATGTCATTAGAGGCCAAGGGTATATTTGATTTTCCTGTTTGCTTTCTGTTTTAGACTTTGACATAAGATAGGATTGACATTTTGGTTACAAACTTTGCTCAGTTTCTGACTTGTTTCATTTCCCCATCTATAATTTAGAAGAAATATCGCCTTTCTGTAAGGTAGTTACAGCACAAAGACAGAATCCCAGGAAATAAGGTAAGACTCTGTTTTTGAAATTTACTTATAAGATTATCATTACCTTTTGCACTTTTTATCTGTTTATTCTTTTGTATTTAAATTGTTTTCCTGAAAGGAGTTAGTGACAAGAATCCTTACTGTACTCTTTGAAATAAACCACCCTTAACCCCTAAATCAGGTTCAATTTTAGCTGCACAATTCTGGGAACATTTACAGGCATCTATAACTTGACAACACAATATTTGTCTCTTCTGAATGTCTCCATCACTCACCTCACCAAATGATTTGTATGCCAGTTTATGCTAAATAGTGACAGGAATATTGTTTGATAATAAAGGGCTTATAAACTCATGCAGAGAACTTAGTGTTGTGTAGAGAAAGTCAAACCATATACCAAACAAAGCAGTAAGCAAAGCACAAGCATGTGGACCACCATCACCATTTGATTTTTTAGTACGTTATTTAATATTGAAAAACAATGAATAGCTCATGGAATAATGAAATTTGGAAATCAGGGTCATGATGATGTGAAGTATCAGAACTCAAAAATTTGCACGATGAGCCCCTTCCTCGTCAGTTCAATTTTTAACAAATTTTTTGAAAAACAATCTAGACAAGCAGAGGTGCACTCCAATGACCTTTACACCATTGTGATAATGATGTTGCATGTTATAAACTCCCAATTGTCCTTGCTAGCAAAAGCATAGAAACAAATGTCTCAAAACAGTGGCACCCATAAGAAAACACTGGTTCCATGGGAGAAATAATGCATTTTAAATAATGCTAAAAAATGTAAATTAAATACATGTAACCATTAGAATCTGTGTCCCTCCACATCCCCAAAATGATGTTCTAAGAATCTTTACAATCATTAGCAACCAAGTAATAGCTGCAAAAAATTGAAAACAAAACCCAAAACATGACAGTTATTAGGGAACTCTAGATAGGCTCTGAGTGCGGGAGTGTGTGAGTGTTTCTATCCTTGTATCCTTTAAATACTTTGACGTTAAACATGTTCAGAAAGTGGGTGAGTGGATAATATATTATTATTTATTAGCTGAAATTAGACAGCTTTGACCTATTATTTTTTTATTCTTTAAATGTAATTTAGATTGTTTTTTTTATTTTGATTGACAAAAATTAAAGTTTCAGAGCCAAGATATACCCAACTTTTGGGTAATATACATCTGTGATGCAGAAATTAATTGCTGTAATCAAAGATAAAGGTTGACATAATCCATGAATTCTAGCTGTTAATCATTTCAAAATGTCCAATTAATAAAGGATCCATCTAATTTAAAATCTATCACTGGTCCCTATCCTCCATAATATAGCCCTCTCAGCTGGCAGTGTCATCTACTAGAAATAAACATTGTGATTTAGGTACATTCATTTCCAGTAGTTCTAAAAAAGTCCTTAACATATCAAGTAGAGGAAAATCTTTGCAATACTGGAGAATCCAAAACTGCATCCTCCCACAAAGCAATTGTGACACTTTGTGTGTTATATGAGCCTTATTTGGCATCGTGACCATGTGGTTATGATATAGCAGGTTGGATAATGGATGGATGGAAGGATATGGAATTAGATAACATCTATGAATGATGTTAAACGAACAAGCTGGTGTACCAAATTTCATCACAACAGTGGTGTTCCTGCATTAAAGGCCAATGGAGCACAGACCCATCAGATGTTGTGCAAAATAAGTAATAAGCATTCCTCACTAATTTAACTTATTATTCAAATGTTTATAATATCCCTCAACTTTACATCTTTAAGAATTTTTTTCTACTTTTTACATTATATGATAAATATAATTTCTTATTTGTAATAATATTGTTTTCATAGAATGTGAAACTGACTTGTGCAGGTTTGACAAACCTATTTGTGGCTCACTGTCCATGCAGTGTTCTTGTGGTTTTTTTTTTTGGTTTTTTTTGGAACATGCACATCCTGAACTTTCCATTTAAGCAATAAAGCTTGAAGGGTAGATCTCTGTATCCTCTGTATTAAAATATGGACAATTCCATTTCAAACTTTTCCTAGTCAAGGCCATGCAGCCCAAGCCAACAAAGAGGTACAAAAACTCCAGAACCATTTCCATCCTTAAAGGCAGCCACCTTAATATGAAAAAGAAACAGAACAATGTCAATAATACATCAAATACAAGACATTGTGCTGCTCAGAATGGACATGAGCTGCTCTATAATTCTTGCCCACTGCTGAGGAGGACCATTTGACAGTTCTAAATTTGAAAAAGAAGCATGGAGTACTGGTGTGGAGAAAGCAGGTATGTAGAATAAGCTGATAAGCAAACATATGGCAACATAGTGGTTAGCACTGCTACTCAAGACCCCCAATGTCTTTTATACTGTGTGTTTGTGTTCTGATCATCTTATTGTGGCCTGTCCTTTTTCACGTCCAAGACAAGTGATTCTAAACTTGAGATGTTGCAGTTTCAATTTTAGGCAGTTCATAACCATTATATTTTTCTGGGTTGCAGGTGGTTGCAAGCCGGTCAGTTTACTTAATTTTTAAATGTACAGAATCTGTGAGATGATAATGAAGTCAGAGAATATCAAAATGATGTGAAGTAAATTAACTTTTACGGCGGATGTCGACTTTTGTTGAAGTTCAGGGGTAGAGAATGGGAATAAGCTGTAAACTGTGACAAAACTTGCCATAATGTTTTAGTTTGACTCTCTTTAAAGTTGGCTTCATTGATTTATCCAAGATTTCCTGTGTGTGCATGAGTAGCGAAGAGCAAACAACCCCTCAAATGGCATCGACATCTGGCAAAAGACCAAAGCGAATGCACAAAGCAAAATACTCTGTTGATGACATTTTGTGTTTCATATCGCTGAGTCAGACTCTGAGTTGTCAGATTTTCATGTAAGTAATCTGGAGATCAAAAATGTAAGTGAGCAGCCAGCATCAGCTGATCGTGGTGCTGAACGCTAATGCACCTATGCACCTCACCAAGGAGGACTGTCTCTTACCGATGACAACTGCGCAGCGACAGCCAGGCAGCCATTGCGTATTCCTGCTGGTCCTTGAGCTGCCCCGGTGCAGCCACTGCTGCCAGAGACACTGAATGGGCCCTGAAAGCAGCCCCGGCATACAGCAAAAGACATTTTATATTGATTTATGCATGAAACCATTGCTTTGTGTGCTTTTCAGAAAACTGTAAAAAATATTCAGCCCTAAAAAGAATTAAGACTGACCTGGATCCAGTATCCCATTGTTTGCTTGTTTGTTTTTTTTAGATGTAAATAATATGTGAACTTGCATATCCACCTAGTCATTAGCGAAAGGTATTATTTATTAAGTGAGTTAACAATAGAGAAGTCTGCACACGTTAAGGAAAATTCTGTTATGGCTCTTGCAGAATTTTAATGCCAAAAATGACACGACTTCCCAATATTGCTGATATTCTCAATTAACAACAGTACACCTATGATGAGAAACAGATATATAAATAAGGAACGATACTAGTTTATAACATTTATGGTGTATTTTTGCTTGCATTGATCTTGTTACAATATTCTCACAATATAATGGAAAAAAAAGTATGAAAGAAGTAGAAGAATAGATGAATACTGCATATCTTAAATAATAAGACTATAATTTAATATAATAATAATATAATATAATAAGAATAAAAATTTGGGAAAACTCATATCTTCTTTGAACATTACAGACAATGATAGTAACTTTTTTAATAATGAAATTCAATTTGAAAATTACAAATGTTATAGGACAAAAAAAAAATAAAACAAAACAGCTAAAAAATGTGCCCGTTACTGAGACATGCTAATTCTTGACAAAATCAAATAAGGAAACTTACAATTAACTGCATAGTGTGCAAAACTATGCTTTCCAACCAGTGGAAAATCCTGATTAAAAAAATGACTTAATGGAAGGTTTGCAATCAGAAGTCATTAGTAAGAATACACACTAAAAAAAAAGTTGATTTTAGTAAAGAACAAAGACAAGCAACCTCTTAACAGATGGAGAAAAATTCTACTTTTTATATAATTTAGTAGTTTTATGTTTTTGGTAGCAACATATAATAAATGCTATTTGACCCCTGAAGAAGGACATGCAGCTCTTCAAATTTCTGTGGTTGTAATGAGTACCTCAAAAAGCAAGAGAGTGCCTTACTAGTGTTGTATGCATTCATGCTTCATGCTGTTATATTTAGCGATGTAATAACCCAGTGCTTCCAGCCTTACAACTGATACTGCCAGAATAGTCTCCATTTCCACGTGTAAGCAGGGAGGGAAGGTGGGTAGATAAACATGTAAAAAAACATGAGACTGCTTTACAAAGTAAATGACAGCAGTTGAAATGTGCATTACAGTAGTGACATAATATTTATCATTGCCTTCATTGTCCAAATATTGGATTTTTTGAAGAATTAATGGTGTGATGTTTAGAAAGGATTCTTCATTAGTCTATAACACAAGCACGGAACAATTTGGGAGAAAGTTGCTTGAATATATCTATATAAAGGAAAAACACCTAAAATAAGGCATAATGCAGGGCACATCCTGGTTATGGGCTGTACTGTAAGTCAGCAGGTGAATTTTAACAACTCTTCACTTACTGTTGCAGACTAAAAAAAATATTTTTTCCATACCATTTGTATGTTGTGGCAACCCAGCCCAACTGATTTTAGGGTATCTATTGAAAGAGAAGAATAATGATACTTGTAAATTAACAATATTATTAAACATGTTAAAACATTAGATGCTAGCATATTTTATATCTTCTAATGCCAGGGACTTGCTTCATAAATATTGTGATGGCTGGAGATATACTTGACTGTGTATTTTCCATTACTTATTAAAGAAGTGTTGCTACATGGTGTGGACTGTGTTCAAACTGACTTCAAACTGGCACAGATTGAAAAAAATTAGTGTAAGTCTTGGAAACACTGTTCATGAATCCTATATGAAAGCTTCTGGCTAATTGCATTACCATGGCCAGAATTAATTACAAGCTCACAAAATGGCAAATTACCATATTTTTCAATGTACAGCTAAATTAGCTGCATCAAATGCTAACAAAATTAACAGCCTACAGTCCAATGCATGTGGGAAGCAAAGCTGAAGAAAGTAAAACTTACAACTAAATTAAGAAACCTTAAAAATACACTGCAAGAAACACTGAATGAGAGAGAGAGAGAGAGAGAGAGAAACCCTTTCAGCTGAAAGTCACCAGACTTCATGTTAAGCTTGACTGACTAATTATTGCTTATAATTTGCGTTAGGATTAATTAACTAATTAGAGAGGAATGTCTGAAGGCAACGTTATGGCTCTGCTTGTCAAGCTGAAGACTTTAATTATTCTGATATTTTTAATTATAATCAGCTACTGAATGAGTAGCGCCCTGTCAGATGCTGCAGCTGTAGCAAGAGTAGGCACAAGGAATTAAGTGATTGTGGGCAATTCTCTGCCAGTCTACCCACAATGCATTGCAAAAAAGTCAGCAGAAATATAACTTGATGTGCTTTGATATTAGACAGAAAAGCAACGTAATCAAGATGAAGGTCAATTGAGAAATAAGAGGTTAGTGAAATAAAAGGCTAGAGAGTATACAGTCGAAATAAAATACATTGATCATATAAGAAGTATCAAGTGATATTTTTAACATATTTTATTAAATTAGAAGACAGCAAAGGGCACTACTTAAGGGGATTTTTTAGTTTTATGTTGCTCAGAAGATACATTATGATTTGATTGAACTGAAATCAAACGAAAGGTTTTTATTTTTATTAAGTTGCAAAGTAACCACAATTTGTTTCCTGTCCATTTAAGAAACAAGTGCAAGAGGAAATTTTGTTATTTTCTTATTAATGTCTGCTTTCACACTTTTTAATAGTTTTCTTTTTTTTTTTAGTTTTTCTTTAATCATAATTTAGTGTTTGTTTAAGATTTGATTAACATACAACAGTTAGCCACAACATTAAAACCACTGACATGAAAAGTGAATAACATTGATTAGTGGCACTTGTCAAAGGGTGGAATATATTTGGCAACAAATTACTAGTCAGCAGGAAAAATTGTAATAGCTAGATGACTAG
Organism: Polypterus senegalus; assembly: GCF_016835505.1. Lineage (NCBI taxonomy): Eukaryota > Metazoa > Chordata > Cladistia > Polypteriformes > Polypteridae > Polypterus > Polypterus senegalus. The sequence goes on along the minus strand of NC_053156.1, from coordinate 156,848,681 downwards.
TTCAGAGCATCTCCAAAATGACTTGTTCTATGGGGTGTTTTCAGTATACAGTGTTTAATATGTATCAAAAATGCCCCAAGAAAGGACAGGGTCATAGGTGCCCAGGGCTCATTGATGCACGTGGGGAATGACGACTCATCTGCCTGGTCCAATCCTACACAAGGGCTACTGTAGCACAAACTATTGAAAAATGTTGGCCAAGAGAGGAACTGTCAAAACATGCAGTTCATTGAATCTTGATGTGTAGCTGCAGAGCAGAGTGCCCATGCTGACCCCTATCCAACACCAAAAGTGCCTACATAGGGCACATGAGCATCAGAACTGGACCATTGAATGATGAAGGAAAGTAGTCTGGTCTGATAAATCATGTTTACTTGGGGAAGACATGTCAGCAGGATACACTTTGTCAAGAAGCCAAGTAGTATGATGTTCTAGGCAATGTTCTGCTGGGAAACGAGTCCTGTCATTAATGTTAATGTTACATTGCCTAAAGATTGTTGCTAACCACGGAAATGGTATTCCTTGATGGCAATGGCCTCTTTCAGCAGGATAATGTATCTTGCTACACTGTAAAAATTGTTTGTGAAATGGTTTGAGGAACATGACAATGAGTTCAAGATATTGCCTTGTCTGTGGGATGTACTTGGAAAAACAAGTCTGGTCCATGGAGGTCCCATCTGGCAATTACTGGACTTGAACAATATGCTGCTAAAATCTTGGTGCCAGATACCACAGGACACCTTCAGAAATCTTTTGGAGTCCATATCTTGATGAGTCAGAGCTGTTTTGGCAGCATGAGGGAGACCCACACAATATTAGGCAGGTGGTTTTAATGTTATGGCTGATCAGTGTAAATATGTTCAGTAGACTTCAATTACTGTATACTCTCTTTCAACTGCTTATTACTTTATCTCTTTCAAGTTTTGCAGTTAATATAAAGACACCTATACAAATCCTTAACTGTGTAAAATCTGATTATATGTTACAACATTCTTTAATTGAAACATTTAATAAATCAAAAAAGAAAACCCTTGATACTCATGACTTTTAATAGACACATGAGAACGAAATGCTTTATTGGTCATATTAAGTTCTGTTAAAGTTGGGTAGATCTGTAATCACATCGATTATCTTTCAAAGCCCATTTCTCTCTTTTAGGGTTTTAATTTTATCAAGGTATCCAACTCATTCAGCTCTGTTTGGAATGAAAGTCAAAATCTAGAATTTCTCAATGTCTATAGCCTGAATAACTTAAAAAAGAACAGTGTCCCAGGAATGTAGCACAGGATAAAAATCTATTTAATTGGTTATATTTTTCATAAATTGACAGACTCAGTTCCTTTTTTATTTCTTTTTTTCCTGTTATTTGATAAGAGACAGTCTTTTTTGACTTCTTGTTTGGGAACAAATCAAACATGAATTTGTTTTATAAAACTTTTGTATAATTTGACATCTTTTTCAGAAATCAATGACTATTTAAGGTTAATGGTCTTGAAAATATCTTATTCCTTTGCTTGGGATATTTTCGCCTTTTGTTCTAACAAGATTATTTAAGATATCTTCTGGTTGAAACATATTGTTGTCTCTGTTTCCTCACTGAACTGTCCGTAACAGGTTTTCAAATGAGGCATGGCTCCTTTCTAGATTGTCTGTAATACATTTCTACACTTTTCTATTAAAGAAAATATTTCTTTTTTTTCACAAAATGTATTCTTTACTAGCTTCCGTTTGCGGCCACGGATCTTGACTTGAAGAATGAATTTTATAGTTGACAGGATTCACCAGACTTACTTACTTTCATTATAGATGCAGGTCCATAATGTATCCTGTTGGTCTGTTCTAATTTAAACACTGCTGTTGTATAGGTTTAGTGGATTTTAATTGGACTTTCTTCAGCTCAGATATTAACAGAATTTCTTGCATTGGTATTCAAGTGTTTATTCATCTCTGCAATGTGGCACAGGTTCACTTTGGAGTGGTCTGAGGTGGCTTAACTGAGACACATGTCTCTTAATATTACATATTTAGTATAAGGTCTGTGAATCCTTTGTATTAAGGTAATTTTACCACTATGCCAATATGATGAATAACCTATCTACTGATGTATTAAAAGTGTCATGAAGACCAAAAGTAGCTTTTGTCAAAGTCTTGCTACCTAAGAGTAAATAAATAATATATGTTTTTTTGCAGTACCTAAACTAAAGTGTTATTAAAATGTGCAATATAAACAAATGTTGCTGTTGTTGTTATATTGTTGCATTGTTGTTGGTCACCCAAACATAAAGACAGCTTGATATGAAATATTACTAGCTATGTTACATGATGTGATCCCTCTGATCCTCTTTTTAGCTATTGTTGTTTTGTCTTTTCTGAAGTGTCACCATTTCTCTTGCTTTCTTTTTCAGTCTCTGAAGAATGTTAGATATCAGATTTATACAGGTTAATCTATATTGGCAAAAGAAAATTCAGGAGCATTTTTCATAAGTTAAACATTGAGCATGGGTAGTCTCCCAGGTTTGTTTCTTCTCCAGCATGAGATTACATCCATTGCACCACTGACACATGACAACATCAGCAGCCTCAATCAATTCCATAGGCTGTAAAGGCAGACATTAGTATTTGTTGTGTAGCAGTGATACTAGAGACACTAGAATCAGGAGAGAGTGACAGGGGATACGCTTGATTCATTCCAGAACCTAGAATACATATGAGAGACCCATAAGAATATCTGAATATCTAACACTTATTCTGACTTTCTTTCTTCAAAAATGGAAAGTCCACTGTAAGTGAATTCTGTTCTGGTGAGATATTGTAATCAAATTTAATGCTTCCAACTTTCCTTATCCTTAATTTTAAAATACATCCTGTTACACATGTGCGCATGGGAGGCAGCTAAATGGCTTGAGTAAGGGGTATTTCGAATCAGACCAGGATGTGACAGAGTGCACTGACTCTTTTTCTCCCTTTCCTGCAGATCATTCACGGGAGATTCCACCTGGCCCTCTTGACGTCACTTCCGGGTCTGAGCCTATGGAAGAAGACCTTGCCGGCTCTGGCCCCTGTGATGTCATGTCCAGGCTCGAGCCTATGGTTGAATACCCTTATGAGCCGGACCCCTCTGACCTCACTTCCTGTCTTCCCCTTTAAAAGCCCCCACCTTTTCTCTATTCCCTCAGTTCTGTTTTGGACTCAGTTTTGTCCACATTAGTGCTGTTTATATTTTTGTAACTTTGCAGCCAGGATACCAAATATACGGGTGGCTGCCCCAAACCTTGTTATGACTCAGAGTGGAGTTTGACAATCCTTAAATGATTATCCTTAACAATTACATTCCCCTGTTTCTTAACCTAGGTTTATGCACAATTAGCCAGATGTTTCAAGCTTACATCTGAACTTGTATTAGTAATGACGAATATGAGATTTTTCAGGTAAGGAAAAAAGAATGTAAATAAGGTATCCTCAATAATCATGGCATTGGAAAGTGGCAATGTGCTACATGTTGATTAGCATATCCAAATGAGAAGTTCACTGCAGTCAGTCCACATGACAATAATGGTCCTATACAAAAGGGTGATGTATTCAAATAATATAAAGAGAAAAACAATATAATAAAAGAATAGATAAAGTAAAGATTTAATAGGCCTTACTACACAAAATGTTTCCCAGTGTAATGTGCAGAATGCCCACCACATTGGCAGCAACTAAACAGTCTTCTCTTCCTGGTCTAAAAACTATGCCATTATGAACATTGTCACAGTTCAAGAAGCTGTAGTCACTCTTCTTATCACTGCACCACTTGATGGAAAAGATTCCTGTTTGGCATGGTACCAGAGAGTTGCAACATGCTGCATGGTTTGACATGAAAGTAAGAGCTTCACTGTACTCAGGGCATATGACAATATTCTTACTACTACTTCTACTAGACATGACACCAAGATATCTGATTGGTGTCTTCATGTAGCAAATCCCTGATTAACACCCATGTGACAATACGTATAATTAGATCACTCTTTAAGAAGTATCGTGTCATTTTTTTCAAGCACTGACTGTTTGTTTTTCTGTTCATTTTTCTAGCACACTACCTTTGTTATTAACCTCTTCCAATTACAGTAGTTATATATTGCAACAGTGATATACATGTTATTTCTTTAGTAATGTTTTGCTGTTAAAGCACATTACCTCTATTTTTGATCATTCTCTTAATGATAAAACATTGAAAGTATCTTTGAAGGTTAACCTTTACATCATTAAGCATGACTTCTCTAACATTATGCTGTTTCTGTTCCTTTTGAAAACTATTCTCAGACATTCATAAGGCTTACAGTTATGTATTTTATAAAATATTCTTTGAATGTGCTCAACTGTTCTTCAACTGTATTCCACTTCATTGTTGTAAGACTTTAATTCTGAATTTTATGAATTTTGTTTTTTACCCTATACTCTTAGAAATGATGGTTCTTTAATAGCATTTTATAATTCTTTACTGAGTTGTGTGGTTCCTCGCAGAACTATTACATGACAATGAACCATTTAATTCTTGGAAGGGTTCTTTGTGTATGAAGTTGGTCCTTTGTACTTTGAAAATCTTCCTAATATGTAGGAAAAAAAAAAAAATTGTATGGTAGGCGAAGGGCACTCACAGATTAGGAAAACATGGACTTGCTTATGTTACCGGATGTATGTAGCAGAAAGTCCTTTACATCAGGAACCCTTTGGTATTTCACAAATTTGTTATCTATTCATGGCAAATTATGGAGCCTGTTAAGTATTTCAATTAAAAAAATTCTTTCTGGAACCTTCACGTGGATGGGACTTTTGTGACCCAAAAATGGTTCCCCTGTAGCATCGCTCTGAAGAACCACTGTGGCACCGTTATTTTTTAAGAGTGTATTACCTTCTAAAAGCCAGTTGAACTCCTTCTCTTCATTTCTGAGATGATACTCCTTCATGAAGACCTAATCTTGTCAGGCTCAACAGTAATCTGGGTGTTTTATTAAATGGTCTTTAATACTTACATTAATTTTCTTCCTGATGTTTTGATAATGAAGCTGTCTGTTTAGCCATTCTCAAGTTTTATGGTCGCAGCTGGTGATTGCTTTTTTTTTGTCATCCATTGCTGTGCATGCCCTCACATGCTTTTTGTAGTGCTTAGGTGTCAGCCTGGTGTTGGGACAAATAACATCCAATCCCAAGATAAGTTGTCAAGACTTCTGCATTTGTAGAAAAACACATCTCGTTGCTACTCACATCTATTTACAAGTATTCTCTCTTAGCTTATTATTGACCTTGGGCTTCTGTCGAATAATTTGTGTCTAACTGCTTCATCAATTTTTTGCAGATGATGTTGTCCTGTTTGCTTCATCAGGCCGTGATCTTCAGCTTTTTCTGAATCGTTTCGCAGTTGAGTGTGAAGCGGCTGGGATGGGAATCAGCACCTTCAAATCCGAGACCATGGTCCTCAGCCAGAAAAGGGTGGAGTGCCCTCTTAGGGTTGGGGGAGAAATCCTGCCCCAAGTGGAGGAGTTCAAGTATCTCGGGGTCTTGTTCATGAGTGAGGGAAGAATGAAGCGTGAGATCAACAGGCGAATTGGTGCGGCATCTGCAGTGATGCGGGCTCTGCATCAGTCTGTCGTGGTGAAAAAGGAGCTGAGCTGTAAGGCAAAGCTCTCAATTTACCAGTCGATCTACGTTCCTACCTTCACCTATGGTCATGAGCTATCGGTAGTGACCGAATGAACGAGATTGCGAATACAAGCGGCTGAAATGAGTTTCCTCCGCAGGGTGTCTGGGCTTTCCCTTAAAGACAGGGTGAGAAGCTCAGTCATCCGGGAGGGGCTCAGAGTAGAGCTGCTGCTCCTCCGCATTGAGAGGAGTCAGATGAGGTGGCTTGGGTATCTGATCAGGATGCCTCCTGGACGCCTCCCTGGCGAGGTGTTCTGGGCACGTCCAACCGGGAGGAGGCCCTGGAGAAGACCCAGGACACCCTGGAGGGACTATTTCTCCCGGCTGGCCAGGGAATGCCTTGGGATTTTTCTGGAAGATCTAGAAGAAGTGGCCGGGGAGAAGGATGTCTGGGTATCTCTGCCCAAGCTGCTACCCCCAGCGACCCGACCTCGGATAAGCAGAGGAGGATGGATGGATGCTTCATCAAAGTGTCATTATTTTTTACTTTATCAAAGAAGAATGAAATTGTACTTAGTTGCCAAAAAGCGGTGTAGGGTGTTGAGTAGGAGTCAATAAGAACTTGTTAATATGTGATGATGCCCATTATTTTTATTTCCAGTTTCTCTTGATTTAGCAGTGTCCCTCACTCCTTACCAAATGATCCTGCCATCCCTATAATTAGTATTTGGTTGGGAGGGTCCTGTTCTAGGTTTTCAGGGCCTGACAAATACAGGTTTTCAGAGTTCTTAAAGGCACCAGACTTAATCCAACAAAATTCTTCTAAACCAAGATGGGTACAAATGTACTCAAGAATTAAGGTAGAGAATGCACTCTGGACAGAAATGCCCCAGATTTCTACTTCTATTAATGCACACATTTCAATCATAATTAGTAGTTGCAGAGTACTCTAATATTCTTTAATATATAATTGGTTAATTAACTAGTGAAAACACAACAAATGGTTGAATTAAAAAAGTTGGATAGATAGACAAAAATATTGTATGCTATTAGATGATGGCATTCTGAGTGATGTATTAGTTAAAGGTATGGTACCATTTGTGTGGTGGTAGTGTAGGGATCTGTACCCATAAGGAATTATCTTCACAGTATGGTGATATCTAAACTGACAATTGAACAACTACATCTGATTTTAATCATACCGGACCCTGTGTGTCCTTCTGCCACAACAGTGTGCCAGCGCTGGGTTGTTTAGCTGAGTGGCAGTTAATAATACATTCAAGAAGGAAAGCTTGCAGAAAAGGCAATGCTGTTAAAAATGTAAAAAAAAAATCACCCAGGGCAGGTGTTGCATGTACAGTACTGTATAGTGAAAGTTAAACATATAAATAAATATAGTAAACTGAAAAAACGAATGAAACCACAATAAAAACATAAAACATCTTTGTCTAAATAGCAAATCAAAGCCCTATAATTCTCAGCTTATCAACACATAATCTTCCATATAATTATAAAATTAATGAGACAAAGAACACATTAACATACATGTTCAAAATGGTACTCCAGAGTAGATCAATTGTCAATATGGTTTAAAAGCATTAAAAAAATTAAACAATTCAGGCATTGCAATCTATTCACACCTGAAAAAAGAAAATGTAAAGTACAAATATTGTAATGAATGAAGCAAGTATTCATTCAGCATATTTCCCATTCTACCACATCCTAAAGGCTTCCTATTGGATTCATTTACATTTATTTGTCGATGCTTTTATCCAAACAGACTTTTTTATCCAAACAAAGAAGGTAAACATAATCTAGCAAACTTTACTGTGGGGGACTGTTTGGTAAACAAGTGTTACAAAACTAGAGTACAAAATTGATTATAACAAGTGAAGAGCTCAGAAACAAAATACAAGCGAGTTAGATAGAAATTCACCAAACAAAAGAGTCTTCAAACACTCTTTAAACACAGTGAGAACAGCAGTTCAGAAGGAGGTGGGCAGCTCATTCAACCAGCAATAAGCTACACATGAAAAGAGTCTAGACAGGGATTTGATACCATGCAGAGGTGACATCATTAGACACTGTTGATAAGCAGACCTGAGTGGTCAGGAAGGGAGCATAGGATCTCAGATGTGTCTCCATATATATAGGTGAATACACACTGACTACTCTGTAGACAAGTATCAAGGATTTGAACATAATATCTGCTACTACCAGAAGCCAGTGTAGTGATATGAAGAGAAAAATGACATATGCCTACCTTGAATGGATGAACACCAGATGTGTTGCTGCATTTTTCTGCAACATCTTGGTGATACAGGCTGGTGCTTCTGCCAGCACAGAGTTACTAGATGTGACAAGACCAAAGCCTAGACCAGGAGTGCTGCATATTCTGTCAGATACGAGTAAATATGCAATAGAGGCTGTAACAACTTGAAGGACAGCTGGTTATCATTCACCCAAGGTTTTGTACCAATTTGGCAGGTGTTAGTGATGGTGAGCCAAGATCAACAGAGATGAGGTGCTAAATAGACAGAGGAGCTGGAATAACAAGAAGCTCTGTCTTTACCAGGTTGAGCTGCACATAGTGGTCCTTCATCCTGGTTGCAATTTCAGTGAGACGTACAACGATTCTAGCTGATATAGTGTAATTCACTGAAGGGGGCAACAGGTATAGCTGCATGTCAGTGGCATAGCACTTATTAGAGAAACCACTGGACTTGATCATAACTCCTAGTGAGGAGGTGTATAGAGAGAAGAAGAGAGGGCCGAGCACCAATCCTTGACATCTCTCCACACCAGGACACACACTAGGATCAGCCCAAAATGTAGGACTCAATCCACCTGAAGGCAGTCCCAGTGATGCCAGGGTAAGAGAGGGTAGCAAAGAGGGTCTGGTGGTTTACTGTGTCAAAGGCCTAAAAAAGTCATAATAGTCATCAACAGTCAAGGAAGTTGATGGTTGAGGAATGAGAGAGATAAAAGCAGCAAACGTGTTACAAATATTAGTGTTGTTAATCCCATTTTGAAAAAATAATTCCTTATAATTTGTGGTAGCAGAACATAAGGAAGATGAGACAGACTGATATTTCTCCAGGTCAGCCAGTGCCTTTCACTTCCTCCAATTTCTTGACTTGAACTCTGTCCACAGACTGCATCGAGCTTCAGAAAGTCAAGGGCAGGAGGGTGATTTGCCTCCAGGCCTAGTGGAGAGAAGACTGACAGGATCTTGGCAAAAGGACAGAGGTGAGCATAGGGTTTCAGTGGCAGCATTGTTGTTGAGAGAGAAGAATTAGTCAGAAGAAAGGAGAGCAGAGGAGATTAGGGAAGAGAAATGGATGAGAAAGAGAGAGAGAGAGAACGGAGGTGATGGTAGAAGAACACAGAATGCCTCATTCACTGCAGATTAACAGCTCCAAAGGCTGAAGGAGAAGAGAGTCTCTGTAGGTGTGGCTTGTCGAAGGTTTTTTGTATTACGATCTATCATCTTAGTGGGATGGGAAAGACACATGTCTGTTGTTAATTACATGGATATATTTAAAACACATACTAAAGAATAAGAGAGTAAAGAAAAAATATTCCTTCTTGGCGAAGTGTATCCACTGCCTTGATCAGCATCACTGCTTAGTAGACTGACGTAGGTAGACTGGTAGTCTTTACACAAGTCAGCTCTCATGCTAGGAGGGCTGCACACAATAGTGCTGTAGACCTCTAAAGAGCAGAGTAGCTGATTGAGCAATCGAAGCAATTAGCAACACAAAGCAAGATGGCAGCGCTAGTGAAAAAGACCAAAATTGAAATTGGTCAATAAATAAATAAAATATGAAGACGATCACTAGAGTAAGTACTTCAATACAAACTGAATACAATTTAGAAATAATAAAAAACTTAGTACAACGAAAAAACATTTTGCAACAAACAAGTTAGTAAGGCTAGTGAATAACACCAAAGACATTGTCATGTTCATGAAATCAGTTTGAGATTACTTTTGCTTTGTCAAATGTTGGATTATCATGCTGGAAATAGGCATTAGAAGATCAGTAAAATGTGGTCATGAAGGAATGCACCAGGTTAGCAACAACACTGATAGAGGCTGTGGCTTTAAAGCAATGATTTTTGGATATTAATAGGCGCAAAGTGCCAAGAAAACATTCTCTACACCACTACCAGCCTGGACTGTTGACACAAGGCAGATTGGGTTCATGAATTCATGCTATTGGCACTATGTTCTGACCCTGCCATTTGTTCCTTAGCAGAAATTGAGATTCATCAGACCAGGCTACATTTTTCTAGTATATTTGAGCCTGTGCCCACTGCAGCTTCAGCTTTCTGTTCTTGACTGACAGGAGTTGAACCTGGAACGGTTTTCTGTTGTTGAAGCCTGTCCACTCCAAAGTTCAAAGTTTTGTGCATTTTGAGATGCTTTTCTGCTCATCAGTTCTACAGAGTGGTTATCTGAGTTACTGTAGACTTTCTCTCCATCCAGTCTGGTCATTCTGCTCTGACCTCTTTCATCGACAAGGTCTTTCCATCCATAGAATGGCCACTCACTAAGATGTTTTTTGCTTTTTACACCATTCAAGATCTATTGCCTGTTGGAAGTGAAAACCCCAGGAGATTAGTGGTTATAGAAATACTCAAACCATCTGGCACCAACAATCATGCCACAGTCAAAATCATTGAGATCAAATGTTTTTCCCATTTTGGTGTTTGATGTGAACATTAACTGAAGCTCCTGATCTGTATCTGCATTATTTTATGCATTGCACTGCTGCCTTATAATTGTGGGATTAGATAATTGCATGGATAAACAGATATACACATGTTCCTCATAATTTTCTCTGTGAGTGTATAATAAAATAAAATAAAAAATAAAATAAAATGATTTTTTTTTTTCCAAAAAATAATCTTTTGGTGGAACTAGGTTACCTCACATAAAAAAAAGTTGCAATCCAAAACTGAAAATGCCCATACTGTGGCCAACATTAGCACTTCAGGTATAAACCTAACTGTGAGACATGCTAAGGGAAAATAATACATCTACTGGACCCTATGGTAAGCCCAACCTCTGAAATTCATCTCCACCAGATTTGATCCATATCTAACTTTATTCCTAAAGTCTAAAAGAACTTTTAGTGTCATATGCAGCAAGGTTTCTCAACCATTTTGATGCTACAATACACTTATTTCACTGCGAGAGGGAGTTCCCCCTTGGTGAGCTGAATACATCAGAGATGGGAGTGAACATATCATGCAGTAATGCCAATGTCAATCTCTTTGGCAATCCACCAAGACCCACATTGCAACATATTGTGACCCACTCCCATTATAAAGAATAGGAATTCGCAACACATTTTTAGGCAACCCAGTGGTTGATAAATACTAATATACAGTATTATTATTTTGGATTGTGAGACCTCAGAGAGAGAGAGAAAGGACAAACTTGTACTTCTGCTCCTCTGTGCCATAATATTCATGAAAAACGCAAAAGGGTAAGATGACATGTAACATTACCTTGAAAGATAGGCCAGATTAAGAATCACTTATACTCTGAGTACCAAGAGAAATGAACATTATTGGTAGATATACCTCATGTGAATAGATTCTTTCATTTTTATTATAGGTGGTTCATGATCAAAATCAAAATCATGAACAGGGTGTAAACCTACTTATTTTCCTATCTCTGAAAGCTCCTCCTATGCTATAGGTGTTTCTGTATAGGCAAGGGGTAACTGATTATAATGAACTTTATACAAAGTTATGCTCAAGAAAAATAGAATTCTGTTTTCTCCTATAGCAAGTTGTTTTTGTTATTAACTACCTACTTCTCAAATAGGTCTTAATCTCATTTTGTAATTTGTTTCATTTGGTCTCTGCCTCAAAAGTAAATGCTGCCTGAAATTATTATGTCGTTTGTAAGTTTTTTTAAAGGAGTGGCCCAATTTTAACTATGCTAGACATTTATAAGGCATTGTAATTGCCTTCCTAATCAAGGTGTCAATTAGCACTTGAGATTGAGAAACAATCAATAGAATTTGGTCAGCAATCTGATACCATGTGTATATGTGGAGGCTTTGTTCTAACCACCCCAACAAGATCATATTTGTCCGGCGAACCCCAGAATCAACTGGGAAAAATGTACAGTTTCTGCCTCCACTGCACAGTACTCACAGTACCAGTGTACAGGCTGGTGATAATATCCAGCAACTTTAGAGGGATCCTGTAAAGTTTCAGGATGTCCCTCAGGGCAGCTCAATCAACTGAGTTGAACGGTTTATGAAAATCGACAAAGGCTGCAAAGAAACTCTGCTGATATTCGTATTTGAGTTACATGAGAACCCTCAGTACCAGAATGCTGTTGATGGTAGATTTTCTAGGCATAACACCAGACTGTTCTGGTCACTGGTAGGTGAGCAAGTGATCATAGATCCTATTGAGAATGACCCTAGCAAGGACCTTACCTGGCACCGAGAGCAGTGTTATTCCCCTGTAGTTGCTGCAATCCAGGTGATCACCCTTGCCTTTCCAGATAGGAACAACAAGTCTTGTGTTCCAGTCAGTTGGGATGATGCCCATCTCCCATATGGAAGACTGGTTGCAATGCAAAGACAGCTTTACCTCCAGCCTGGAGAAGTTCACCTCAGACACCACAGATCCTTGCAGTCTTCCCTACTTGGTTCACCAACTGTGCAATCTTAGTGAGACTGGGTGGTTCACAGCTAACTGGAGGATTAGCCTCAAGAACCATGGACGCAGAGATTTCCAGCATCCTAGCCGGAGGATCAGCTTTAAACAGCTGCTCAAAGTAACCAGCCCAGTGGGTCACAATTGCAGTATCATCCATAAGGACAGTTCCATCAACCACACAGACTGCGATTCTCCAAGTAACGGATTCGGATGTGCGTAATACTTCGATTTCTCTGTAAGCAGGACATGGGTCATAGATGGTATGTCACCTGCTCACAGATTTCTCTAACAAATGCCTCCTAATCTGTCCTCAGAGCCCTTGAAACCATCCTTCTCAGTTCCCAGTAGAGACCGGGACTGCCATCAAGCCGTGCTCTGCTACTCTGATCGATGATATCCAGGATGCCCTGCAAGATGAAACACCTCCTTCTGGGCACACTGGTAACACCAACACAACACTCAGCAACCTTCAGGGTCTTGTCATGGAAGGTCTCTAACATCACATTAGGATCAACAGTTACCCCCAAGTCTGTAAGTTCCTCACACAAATTGCCAGCAAACTCATTAGAAACAGCCTGATCTTGGAGTCTTGCCAGTTTCAGCCTCATTCTCCTACCACAGTTGCCAGACCCAGGGGGACAGACACAATCCTCATAGCCAGCCCTGTCAGTGCCAGTGGTCGGACTGAAATCACCCATGACCAGAGGATTGTCACCTTGCGGGTACCCATCAACCAACAAGCAAAGTTGCAAATTAAAAGCCTCCCTAACTTAGACATCACTCACCGTGGTCAGATCATAAACTGTGACAACAGACAAGGCACCCAAGAATGCCTTAATATGAGTCTTATAATACGCTTGTTGAAAGGAGTGACATCAGACACCATCGGAAGGAGCTGATCCGCCACAGCAACAGCTACTCCTTGAATATGACAGCCATCAGACTGACCAGACCAATTAAAGTTGTATCCAACAACAGAGATCTGGCCAGTCCCAGGTCTGTGCACCTCATAGAGTGCTACCACTGAAATGTGGAGTTTACTGATAGCAGAGGAAAATGATCATCATGCCGGAGGGGCATAACATTCCACGTGCCTACCCGGATGGGCCACCTCAAATTGGGACCCGAGTGCTGCCATGCAGCAGGTGATGCCTCAGTACCACACCACTTCCGATCCCCAACAGGCCTGACCCCACTGGCTCACCCGCGATTTTGACTGTTTCCGGGGATGAGACTCCTGGGGGTGGCTGCAGCAGAGCTACTCCTGTGGAGAGCAGAAGGGAGCCCTGTCTGTCGTTTTGGAACAGTGTGAAGTTTTTTATTGTGGCTGGAGTGCCAATCCTGCCACCAACCCTCACTTTTTCAGGGCAAGTTGGAGGACCATTTGCAGGACAGATGCAGTTTAACGTCAGGGTCTTTGACCCTGAAAAGAACTAAATGAGTGCCAAAAATTACCACTGCTTTCAAAGAAGTGCACCTTTACACAATGACAGACTGAGGAGATCGTTCCTCCCCCACACTATGCAACTCTTCAATTCCACCCAGGGGGGTAAACACTAACATTTTTCAAAGTTATTATCTGTTTTTACATGGATTTTTATTACTCTTTAATTTAATATTGTTTTTTGTATCAGTATACTGCTGCTGGATTATGTGAATTTCCCCTTGGGATTAATAAAGTATCTATCTATCTATCTATCTATCTATCTATCTATCTATCTATCTATCTATCTATCTATCTATCTATCTATCTATCTATCTATCTATCTATCTATCTATCTATCTATCTATCTATCTGAGAGCCCTCAATAAAATATATTCTTCATCAAGTGATGAGAAGAATTGCCTGATTCAAAACTGTACAACACACACACATCTCTCTCAATGTAGTTTACCCAATATATAGATATTGTAAGCAATATAGGTAGTTGACTGCTTCACTGGGTCATATGTATGGGGAACATCACCTTCTGAAACATTTCTGCATTCAAATCTGTGCTTTTTCATCAAACAGTATTGGATTCATAATAATCCATAATCCTCTGAAAAGACTCTTTTTGGGGTTACACCCAATGGAATTGATGAACAATCTATTGTGATAATGTATACTACACTGGTAGTATCTTGTTAAACAAGAAGAATCCTAATCCACTGACCGTAACAGAATAGGAAATACTTGCCCTATTTTAGTTTTAAAAACACATTACATTCACTTTCCACAGAACAGTTTAAAAGTTCTTTTGATTCTTTTATTATTGTTGTCCTCAATCAATTAGGTATGCAGAACCATTTTAGCATATTTCAGAATCTTTGAGCAATGGCTTTATATTAAATCTAAATATTTTTCTTGTGTGGGTATGTAGGAAATGGGTATCTGAGGTGATTAGAATAACATGCAGTATTGTTTGTTCTTATTTGTAATTTACAATTCTTAAAATCAATAAAATATAACAAAGATGATGACATTCTTCCACATTTTTCCTTAGTCTTTCCTAATAGTCCCAACAACAACAGTTTGGTCACACACTTCTGCTATTTAGTCTGTCTTTAAATGACATTTACATAAAACAGTTAATTACAAGAAATAGAGGATATACTGTAATGTCATGTAACCGAGGATCAAAGTGCTTACATATGCCCAAGTGGTCTACTCATGCTTGCTAGTCTAGTCCAGATGAGAACGATTAAGCAGCGCCGGACTTCAAAGGCATTGAACATCATCAGCCATCCAGCATACGTAATACAGAATAAATGATGCTAAACTTCCATGTGCATTCAATGATTTTGTCCTTGAAACATAAAGTCAAAGGTTAATCTATGTAAATCTCTTGGCCACTCACATTTATTTTTTTCTTGAGTTTACAGTTTCATGGTTGTGCTTCTTTACAATACCAGAGGGAGGCAAACTATATGAAATGAATCATTAATGGATTGACTTTAATATATATTATTTAAGTTTTGTAAAATTAATTCTCTTAACAAAACCAGACAAAACACAAAAACAATTTTGAAAAATTAAATGTTAAGTGTCGTAATGACAATAATGGAAAGTCATACCAGCATATTCAAAAACAGCTTTTATTACCTTCAAATGGCATTTAGTATCTTGCTTTAAAGAGTTGTTATTCTTGGTCATTGTATGCCATTTTAAGATAGAGTGCTATTAAATGTTATATTGCAAGATGGACAGACTTACAGTACCATACTGCTTTGCATGTATTCAAAGATACAGAGTTTTACTACCATTTTAATAGTAGTGGATTGCTTTTATGAGAGGGTATTTTTATATCAAACTTGTGTTTTGGCTGGACAGCATGGTGATGCTGCCTAACATCTACAAATGCCTGGGATCAAAAGTTACCCTGCTCACTGTGTTTAATCTTCATATTTCTCCTATTATTGTGTGTGTGTATTTTAGAAAATCTTTTTTTCCTCCCTGTTCTAAAGACATGCAAGTTAGGTTGATTGTGATTTTTAACTCACCTGATGCGTGAAGGCATTTGCAAATAAGAGTAC
Source organism: Polypterus senegalus (assembly GCF_016835505.1). NCBI lineage: Eukaryota > Metazoa > Chordata > Cladistia > Polypteriformes > Polypteridae > Polypterus > Polypterus senegalus. Next base: position 156,832,853 of record NC_053156.1, on the reverse strand, counting down.
CCTGGTGCCTCACCCAAGGCTACTTCTGATTTATTTTCATTGGGTTCAGAAAATTGACCTATTAAACATTAAACTCACAGAAAAATGCCATTTAGGTCCCAGTCCGGCTACCAGACTGGGTTGGTGAGGATTCAGATTTCTAGTTTTATTGCTATTTTTTTTTGCTATTGAGATTGTAGTCTCCCACTTAAAAATCAGATGTGTTAAACGCTTTTATGATTTGGACTACATGCTGACAACCTATTTTCTAATACAAGCCATATAAAAATGATGATAATGTCAGGAATACTATACCAAAAGCTGAGGGTTGCTGGATGGTTAGACTAACAAGAGAGGCAAGCTTTGTCTTGGTTACAACCTCCTGGAACAGTAAAGCCTCATACACACTTTGTTATCTTTCCAAAACGTTTGCTTCTGATCAGCCATAGTTGCATCAAGGTGTTGGCGCTTGATGCCTCCCAAGTTTACCTTTACAACAGTCTTGCAACTCTGCCACTGTTAGTGTGCTGAATTGATTTATCATTTTTAAACTATAATTAATGTGTTTAGCTTTTATTTTTGATTAGCTACAGTTGAAAATGTAGGTGTTAGGAAATGAGAAATAATAATAATATGTTACATTTATTGAGCGCTTTTCACAAACCCAAGGTCGCTTTACATACAGAATTTGAGCATCATTAAAGGACAAAAATGGATGGAGGCAGGCAATGTTACAGAGATGATAGAATGAAATTTTTGAAAGAGACTTAATGTGTAGCTCAAAGTTAATTGATGAATCAAACAAAACACCAAGATTTCTGACAACAGGAGCAGGTTTGACAAGTGGACCATCAACAGAAACAGAGAAATTTGATGCCTTAGAAAGTTGAGATTTTGGGCCTACCAGTAACAGTTCAGTTTTGTTGGCATTAAGTTTGAGAAAGTTATTTTCCATCCATAGCTTAAGATCAGTGATGCAGTCAGTGATTATGCTGGGTGGTGAATTTGTAGGGGAATCTGTACTAAGATATAACTGTATATCATCTGCATAACAGTGGAAGTTAAAGCCATGTCTGTGAATAATCTGATCCAAAGGAAGGATTTAGAGAAGAAACAGTAATGGCCCAAGGACTGAACCCCAAAGGGACACCACGCAACACAGGTGAGGTGGCGGATTTATATCGGCCGAGTGTGAAAAACTGTTGCCTATTAGAGAGATATGATGTGAGCCATTGAAGCAGAGGGACATGACAGGAGGATTTCATGATTAACAGTGCTTAAATTATTATTCAATTTATTATTAATTTATTAATAAATTATTATTAAATTTCATGATTAAATGTGCTGATGATTATGTTCTACACTTACAGGTCTTGCATATCTGTTTTGTGCACTTTCAAATGGAAAGTGTTGGAGTCTAGCTCTAAAATTACATTTTGCTTTTAAAAATAATTATTGACATTAACTCCACCGGAAGGTAACCTCAGCTGGCTCAAAGTCTAGATGAAGGAGGGAACTTGATTATCTGCCAAAGATTGTAAAACTAAGCCACAAATATACTCTGCCTCTGAGACATCACAAAATTTGTAATAATATCCAGCAACTTAATAATGACCATGATGGATTTCCAGTGCAAGTATGCCAAAGAGAAGTATGCTACTGGCCAGCAAGAACAAGAACATCAAAACTGGAGAGAAAAATATCAGGATCATTAATTAAAGCCAAAACACATAACCACCGGGAGGTAAAAGATTAATATTTCTTTTCAGACCACTCTTAGAAACACCTTGATGACCATTGACACTCACAGTTGCTTTAGTATTGATTAATTTAGGAGGCTTAATTGTATACTAAACTTTTTCACTGCTTGACTGAATCATTAAATTTCCTTTACCCGCATCCCTCTGTGTGGTTCCCGACACCTACATACCAATTGTCAGATAAGTGTTTCGTCATCCACTTCTTAAGTCCTTCCCACTCACTGATTCTGATTGATGGGGTGGTCTAGGTGTGGTGTGGAGTCTTTCTTGAATTCCTGCTGTTTTGGAGTGTTGTAAATCTGTTAGTGGGAAAATTGAACTAAATAATGTTCCAGCATTATAATTACTGATTTTTATGCTCCAATCCTGTAGTATTTTTGTGTGGCTGATTCTGTGCTGCTGTAAATCTAGCACCTCATTTCTTTCCATTACATGCAGTAAGATCTTGGCAGTGCCTAATTCTGGAGGCTTAACAAACGAGAGAAGACTATTTACTCTATCAAGCCCGTTTGTTTAGCTAATAGCTAACCTTTCCCAATAGCCCATCCAGATTCTTCTTAAAGGTTGTCAAAGCATCAAATGAAGGATAATGTATTCACTGTAAATATGGGTGTAATCTTAAAATAATAAAATATTGCATTCTTCAAAATGAAAAAATAAAATAAAAACATACAAAGTTGTTTGTTTACTGTCATATAACACACTATACAGAATGTTTTTGGTTACTTTTGCAAAAAAAATCTCTCCAAAGTCTTTTTTAAATGCAGTATACCTGCATACCTAAGTTTCCCTAATAAATTTTATTATTTATTTATTTTCTATCATTTATTAGTATATTTTGGATGCACATGCATCATTCTCTCGTCCTTTGTTATGCTGAAATAAAATTGTTGTGTATGTTACTTTTTTAATTTTACTGGCTTATTTTACCCATAGCAAATAATTTGCAACAATCTAGCACAAATTAGATAGATAGATAGATAGATAGATAGATAGATAGATAGATAGATAGATAGATAGATAGATAGATAGTTTTTAATTTTTCAAAAATAACCTTTTTTTGAAATAATCAAAAATACATAACAAAACAATTTCTGTTACATTATTAACATTATAGATGATATTTTTCTACTTAAACCCATTACACCCACCCTTCCTATTTAAACCAAACCCCTCCCATTCTCTTCACCCTCCAATCATGCTCATCCTAAGTAGTACTTATTGACACCCATTGTATACGTAAAATAAAACTATAAAATTAAAACACAAACTGTAAGTTTTTGTCATCATATTTACTAAATATTTTACACACCATACATCCGTAAACTTTGTAAGCTTGTATGCAGTTGCATCTGGGGTCTTGGATGAAATAAAAGTCTTAAATTCCTTATTTTTGTAAATTTTCCATATATGTAATTTTGCTTGTTCTGTAATTTCCACCCCAAACACAAACAACATCCCATGATATGTGACTGTGTCCCCCATTCCCTCTACCATTCTCTTTATCATAATTAAAAACACTGCAGCATTTAACAATACATACAATTAAAAGAACATTTCTCTGAAGCCACCGAATGGGAAGCAGTCAGAAAGCCTCAGACATATAAATGCTCAGAAGGAATTCATTACTAATATCCCATGCACTAACCTCTTACAGGTCAGTGGTGGCTTGTACAATGACCTTCAGACTGGATTCACAGCCTGAAGACCTCCATTCTTCTGTCTCTATGGGGTGTCATTCTTTTAATGTCCTCAACTGTCCCATGCAGTTTACTTTCACTCAGGTCTTACAAAATTGTTTCCCTGTTACTGACGGTAAAGGTAAATCTTCTAAAGGGTTTTTGGGTAAAGAAATATTGGTTTCTCCATTCCTGCATTCACCAGCCAGAGATATGGTAAGTGTGGAAAAAGTTGGCACATCAATTGGGTTTTTCTCTGTGGTAAATATAATTTGTAGAAGTGTCAAGGCTTCGTTGTCCAGTGATGCTTGTATTTGAGTTCCCCAAAAACATATTGAGTGCACTCCCGTATCCTCTGCTACTCTTTCTGCATTTTTCGAAGAGTAATGGTCCCAGTCAATGATGTTTTTTTAAATTTTGTTATTCTATTTGCACTGAAATAAAGAACAAAATTTTAGGACAGTCCTGCAACAGTACCAAAAAGAAAAAGGTTTTCATGGTTATCACTAAATGTATTAATTGATAATAGTTGCCATGTCACTAAAAGGTTTTTACAGAATTCTGGCACTTTATAAATTCTGGTCTTATCTAGATAACACCATATTAAACTTTTCCCAAATCTTAATAGCTCTACTTGCGTAAAAAAAAAAAAAAGTGCAGCTAAATTCATCTCATGGTCTCTGCTCTGAGGGGAACAACACAAATAACGCACATTTAAGGTTAAATAAAATATATTTGAAACTGAGGTCACTTACTGCTATGTAACAGGACAGTACCAAATGCTTTGTTTTGTCCTACCAATACAAAGAAAGCACCAATGACAGCTTTAGAACAGCCATGTCACAGAAGCTTAACAAGGCTTTGTTTGTTTTACATAGAAGTAAGAGACACCCCATGCCTAACACTGTTCTAAAGTGTTAGCAATATATTATTAATTGAGAGGAAATTTGAGTCATTCCTTAGTTAAAAAAAATCAAATTATATTAAAACTGTTCAATAAAAAAAATAAATGGTAAAACTTCTTTGGATTTCAATAATTTTATACTAAATGTAATAAATACACACAGTTTATTGTCAGATTTTTTCTCATTGATTTACCATAAATACCATGTTGATTTTTTGTGCAATTGAAATTCTTTACTATTGTGAAACATACATTTATAAACATTCCAAAATGCTAATGGTGTATGATACATTTTTCACTGTGCTTCAGTGCATAAAATGGCTAATGGAAAGAAAACTACTCCAAAACTAATGGAAATTTATTTGCCAGTAGGGGTGCCTGAAATCCCTGACTACTTGCTGAGATGTCATTTTTGTTTTATTATGCAGGAAATGATACAGTTAGCAGGCTGAGAAGGTCAACACTATTTATGATCATAAGGTCACATCTAAATACTATAATTTTATCATTTATGTAACTGCAACATTAGCTTTTTATGAGATGATAAAACAACATTTAATTATTCCAGAATGATTTTGTTTCTTGTTGGCAATTTAAAATGGTTGTAGAATTAAAAATCTCCAGTGCTGAGGACACATGAGGGTTTACTTGTTAATGATGCGTCCTACAGCATGCTGTATGATTAAACACCAGAAAAGTGATAAATCATGCATGTTTTATGCTACAGTTTTGGGTAACAAAATTCTGGGAACTGAGTAAAACATTTGATCAGATATTCTGATTATCAAAGTGCTTTACAGCAGGGGTTGGCCACCTTTCATTTCCAAGGCACCTGATAAAAACTATTGAAAAATTATTAAGAAACTGCATGCTAGCAGCAGGTGGAGAAACCAAATGACAGTTTCATAAGGGGTGTGGTTTTATAGCCATATCTTTAAGCAAATATTTTACAATTATTTTTACATTTTTCTGAATAAGTTTGCAGTAAGCTAACAACTCTATGCAAATTTCTGAAAACAACTGAACGGCTATGTGTTTTAAATTGTAGATTAGGATACGGTGCCAGTGATCATTTGGAAACTAGTCTATATGACACAAACCTTGTGTGTCACCTCTCACACATATATGCCACAGGTTGCTGACCCTTGTTTTAAACTGATAGAGAAACACTAAGAACGTAATACAATATTTTTGATATACTGTACTGTACTTCAGGTTGATGGTAACTTGAAAGCAATAAACACAATGGTAAATAAAGTGGAAAGTGGGAGTAACTGAAATAATTTCTTTATTAATGGTATTGTTGTTTTTATTAGGAATATAAAAGTGTTCCAGTTGGGCATATTACAAGCACATTACTAGATTATATACATTTGTTGCTCCATACGAATAATTCATGCTTATTGACCTTCCAGAAAACTACATCTCTGTTGCCTTTTACAATGCATTATATTCAATTTTATTAGTTTACATCTATTTTATATGTCGGTCTAATATGTGTTACTTATTATATTGTATTGTGTCGATCCCAGTGTACTGACTTGAAACTGGAAACTAAAGATTGTACATTTAAAATATGAATACATTCGGGAATAGTTGTAAGCAGATTCTGAGTCATCCATCAATCTGTCCATTTAGTCCGCTAGTACAGCTGCAAGAAGACAGAGACTGTCACTCACTGCGTGCAAAGCAAAACTCAGTCCCTTTAAGGAAAAAATCTTATGTACTCTTGTTTAAACTTTGCCAGTTTCGAACCAGTGATGAAACTAAAACATGTTTTGGTAGTGCTGGAGGAAACTAGACATACAGACCAAGAAAGGACAAGCAGTATATACTGTATATACTGTACACATAGACAGGCTATAAATGAAACCATGTCCCTCAAGCTATGAGGAAGTAGTGTTAACCACTGTGCTATCATGTCACTTGCCTGAGTTTGGCTCGGTTTAGTTCAGTTCACTGGATAAGGCAAAGTTCAAGTTATTTTTATACTGCATAGCACATGTTATACTAAACAAGCTCTGAGCGTTGAATTTATTTACAAATACTGCATAAATATGCAGTATTTCCAGATATAATCACTGGAATATATATACAGAGTCAGTATGTAAATACGTACATTTTACAGTTTTTGCCATATTTTAGTTTCTTACAGAAACATGCTATAAGTAAATGTTGTTGGAAGTCAGTTAAGACAGAACAATTAAAGCTGTTAATTAAGGCAGAATAAGCTAAAGTATGGATCCATGAACAGATTTAAATTAGAAATGGGGTACCTTGTAATTTATATGTTTTTTAATTGAAAAAAAGTTTAAAAATGTTATCTTGTAAATTTTGCCAGTGTGTCTGTGCTAAGAAGTACATTATGTTAGAATTTTTTGTCACATTATGATCCCACAAATTAAAAGACAGGGTTGTGAGGAAGCTATATGAAACCACATCTTTTCCTGCATGTTTTTTTTTAAGCAGAATGATGGTATTTATCTTACATTAATCAGACAAAATGAAAATAACATTTTGACATTCTTCAGCCATTTCCTCCTACAACGGAAATAATTGAACTTAATAATTACCTTTACCACGTCGGTTGATTTATCTGTTTCATCACAAATGTACATATTTAATGTCATGGTATTTTGCAGCAAGAAAATTGTCAGTTTTGCTCAATCCGGTTTTTTCAGAAGAGGCAGATAATTCTCCACAAATGTTTCTCTTTGGTGATGTTAAAAATGACAGTATATCTAATGTTATAATCACAAATCACAAAGTAGATGTTCAAATAACATAATATAGAGTGATTACAATTATCACGCTGCAAAACTCTTAGGATTGATGACAGTGCTTATGTACAGAAAGATTTTAAAAGCCAAAATACTAGTGCTTAGTACTCTTACCTGCCTTGAAAATAAGCTCAGAGGCCAAGTTTTAATTCAACTGAACAAAACAACGGCAAGCTCTTGCCACAGCTTGCCTGATATCCACTAAGCAAGTGTGCACTTGAGTTATCAGGGTATCTCTGCCAAGCTCAACCCCAAAACCTCACCTTGTTTGAAAGCTGAGTGCATGCACATGTCACATGCAACAGGAAGTATTCCTCTGTTTTATTTAGATTTTTTTCTGCAAATAAAAATCATTGATCAAAGATTTGCAGGATCATGCTCTTTAAAGATAACATTTTGATAAAAAGATTTAATAACACAGTCATTGCTGCCAAAGATATTGTATTATAGTCTACTAGAACAAAGTCTTTCTGCTGATGAAAAGAATCTTTCTGAAGATATTGAAGACCTTTTAAAACTTTACCACCTGTATTTTATATAATATATATTTATATAATTGGGTTCAGATCTGCATTTACACTAATGATTTGCTGTACTCCCCAGTTATATAAAATTTCTAAAGATATGTAATATATATCTATGAAATTGAATCATTCTTATAAGTACATGCTTTGAGAAAAAGAGAATGATAGAAAATAAATAAGCTAAATATATCTAATATTTGCAAATCAGAGAACATAAACATAATCTAATTTTCATGTTATGACATCACTATCATGGAAACAGAGGATAAAAAACATATTTTCCTGTTCTCTGTAAAATAAGGGTGCAGTCAGGATGACCAGCTATTCTTTGTGCCCACCACATAAAAGCCTATTATTAACAAATGTATAATGCAAAATTCCTTTTCCCCTTCAACATATTACTTTCCTATCAGTGAATTCTTCCACTTTCTCTTACATCAGTATGGTCTAACAAGAAATGACCATTGAAAATGGGTAATCCATCTGAAAGTGACTCCTGGGATCTTATAGAGGCATGAAAAATCCTGATGGTCACCTATTATTTTTCATCCTTTGGCCCAGAGTAGCTACCCAGAAATACTCCTATCTTCTATACTGTGGATAATAATGTCCTAAGCAGATTATTGCTTCTCAGGGTCACAAAGCAATGACCATTCTATCTGGCCTGCAATTTTCAATGAAAATCAAGTGAGGCACCTAGTGTTGACATAGAGTTACGGACGAATTCCCTCTTTTCCAGTGGCAGAATTTACAGTATGGAATACTCCAAACCTCTTTCTCAAAGCCTTCTGTAAAGTGCTTTTTGGAAAACAGGGAAAACAATTTCTTCTAATCACTTGGTGCTTTCTTCTGGGTATGTAACCCCATTGTACAGAAACTGATGCTTCTGGTGTTATCAAAAATGAATGTTCTGTAAATGGGACAGACTGCATGATTGTTTATCCCAACATGAATCAACTCACTTTTCACTTCCTACTTAATTTAAAAACAATACAGTATTTATTCATATTATAAGAATTCTGCTTAATCATAAAAGCCTAATTAGATGTAACCATTAAGATGATACAAAATTTTTCAAAGGACATCCATTTTTGCCTAAAATTAACAATCTGTGGGCGGCATGGTGGCACAGTGGTAGCGCTGCTGCCTTGCAGTTTGGAGACCCGGGTTCGCTTCCCGGGTCCTCCCTGCGTGGAGCTTGCATGTTCTTCCTGTGTCTGCATGGGTTTCCTCCTACAGTCCAAAGACATGCAGGTTAGGTGGATTGGCAATTCTAAATTGTCCTGTGGTGGGTTGGCACCCTGCCTGGGGTTTGTTGGCTGGGATTGGCTCCAGCAGACCCCCGTAACCCTGTGTTCGGATTCAATGGGTTGGAAAATGGATGGGTTAACAATCTGTTTGAAATGGAAAATGTAATATAAAAATCTTTGCCATACAGAAGCTTATCCCTGCCACTTAAAAAATTATAGTATTGTGTTATTTCACAAAAGTATTGCATTATTTTGCAATAATCATTGCATTATTTCACAGACATCTTATCTGCTGCTGCCATTTTCATGCATGTATGTGTTTTGGTTGTCTAGTGACAGCTATTGATGGAAAGATTAAACATGCATGTAGCTTGCAATCGAGTGACTTGAATTGAACAAAAGTTATAGGGAAGTAATGTGTTTTAATCAGGTTAAAATTTTGTAAGTTTTGCAGATGTTTTAACATACTTAATTACGCGCACATTCTTTTCTGATTGCACCCTCTAAAAACAGCTATTAAGGGAGAGGTTAAGCATGAATGTAATGTGCAATCCAGTGAAAAGAACTGAAATTATGTAAATTTAATCTGACTAGTTTAGGTTCACAAGGAGTCAGTGATCATTGCAGCTGTACTGGATGTAACTGGGTGAACTTTACAGCGATCCTTTTCATGGAAAATCACATAGCCCTTCAGAAAAGAGTGTGATGCATGTAATCTACTAACATCCATCCATTATATCCTAACTACAGGGTCACTGGGGTCTGCTGGAGCCAATCCCAGGGTGCAAGGCATGAACCAAATCCCCGGGCAGGGCGCCAGCCCACCACAGGGCGCACACACACATACCCACACACCAAGCATCACCAATGCACCTAACCTGCATGTCTTTGGACCCGGAAGGATCCCACGCAGAAACAGAGAGAACATGCAAACTCCACACAGGGATGACCCGGAAGTGAACCCGGGTCCCATAACTGCAAGGCAGCAACGCTACCCACTACACCACCATGCCACCCAATATACTAACAGAAATCCATAAATAAAGTATCTGTTTAGTTTTAACTCCGTTATTTGCTATACATATTTTGAAACATATTGATCTGCTGGTGCAGTGTTCATATCTTGAATTTTTAGAGGCTAAGGTTGGGGATGGAAAGTGAGGATTGATGTTATTTACTTTACAGACCATGAAGGAATAAACTTATTTTCTTAATTTGGAAGTATTACTGTCACATTTTGAGTATTCATTGTTAAAACAGACACTCATACACAGCTAAGCTTACTCAATAATATCAATCAGTACATAAATTCACAAGGATAACAAGAAAGGCCTCCTTAGACCGTGGTGCTGTGAGGCAGGAATGCTAGCTCTGCGCTATCACTCTGCCTATAACCTGATTAAAACTGAATGTATGCCTATTACCTTTGTTGATTTCTTGTCAGTTGATTGCAAGCTACGCAAGTGCTTAATCTCTCTGTCAATAGCTATCACTAGACAGCTAAACACTTGTGCATGATAATAACTGCGTCAGAAGGCAAGGTGTTTGTAAAATGACGCTATAATTATTGCAAAGTATGGCAATATTTCTCAGAATAACACAATGCTTTTGCAAAATAAAGCAATAATTACTGGATAATAACACAATAGTTTTGTGAAATAATGAAAAGATTATTCTTTTTTTGACTGCTGGGAATAACCTTTTGCAGTATTTCTTAATATACATTACACTAAAATAATTTGAAACAATTAAAATTTTATTTATACCAGTCTTAAGATAATGTAGCTTTTGTGACTGTCTTTCAATTGTTTTTTGATGGCTTGAAGCTGCAGGAGTAGAGCATGTTGAATGGAAAAAGATGATCATGTGGGTTCCTGTCTTTTTTCCCTATGCTACTGGGATGAGTTCCAACTTCCCATGATGCTGAATTGGATAAAAATAAAAATGAATGATTAGAAGTGACAGAATTTTAGAATGAGAAGAATGATAAATTGTGTAATTAGCATTATTTGAGAAAAATATGGTAAAATTGTCTCTACTGCTAGGACACTGTTCATAATGTCCAGATGTAAATAAAGGTAATATTTAGAGTTAGATATTCTTACAAATAAAAACAAACAAAATAAGGTAGTCATAGTAATCACTGCTTAGTCACATGCTTACCATACTTTTACTTTTCTTCTAATCCTCAGTAATTTATAAATATGTTTTTTTTTTCCTTTTAACAACTTAAGAATAGAAATATCAATGTGGGGTTGGGTACTGTGAAATTGCCTAGGTATTAATTAGCAGTCATTATTGTACTTCCTTATTTTCAGTTTGTAATTGTATAATTACACTTCCAATAACTACTTAATGGTTGTAGAGATTACAGAGCTATGCCTGAACAGCAGTTCAGAGGACCAAGTTATCATGAGGTCAGGAATTTCTTCAGGTTCCATTGCTTGCATCAAAAAAGTATTTTGCTGATTAACAAAAATATACCAAATAAGAAATAACTAGAACTACAAGACTTACAGTATGTCCAACTCACTTAAACTTAACATTACATTTTTCAGATTATTTTAAAAACTATCACATTTTTCTAATCCAAATGTATTTATGTTTGTATACAACTATGAATTAATTGGTTATCCAAACTTCCCTGTGAAACTGCTTTTGATTTTTCTTTTCTAATTTAAATTAAATTAAATTATATTAAATATGGGAAAACAAGCAGTGCTTTAAATGTTTGTAGGTAATAAGAATACTTTCAGGATCAACACAAAGGCAGTTTTTCATTTTTAAATGAGAGGATGATCTGAAACCTTTGAATCTTTGGCAGGACTGTTGGCACAGGCTCTTGGATCCATTGTCATTGGTTCAAATCCTGTAGTAGGTTGCTGTCTTTGTGCATTGTGGGTGTGTGAATTTTCCTCCAGGTACTCCAGTTTTCCTCCCATAGCCTCAGGCACGTGTGTTAAGTTGACCCTTTATTCAAAAGTTATCTAGTGCACTTGTGTGAGCTGGACTGGTGCCTCATCCATGGCTACCAGGATGTGCTTTGGCCCCACATGACACTGATTTGAGATACGTGACTAAGAGGAATCATATATTATATATTTTATCACTAATGCAAGTATGTATATTTTCTACAGCTGCATTTTAGGAATTATTTTCTTTATTTGCAGGTTACATCATTCTGAAATGTGGTCACTCAATTACTTCCTTCTGTGCAAACCACAAAATCAGGCATTAACATGCTTTTCTTCATATCAGGAGGATCAGAAGGCTGAACACAATTCACGCTAAGATACAGTGGTCAGAAACTCTGGTGGATAAGGGATTACCCATTCATCTATTTTAAAACCCACTTAAACCAATCCACAGTTTCATGAGGATGAAGCCTATATTGCCAGCTTTGAGCACAGGCAAAAACTGTTCTTGGACAGCATGCTAGTCTTTAGCAGGGCACATTCATGCACATTCTTGAAAAGTCCATATCAGAGTTACCAGGGCCTGTCCTGGCAGCACTGGGCTCAAGGTAGCCAACAGTAGACACGATGCTTGAGAAAGCCAGGAAACATAATGTGTCAATACCAGAGGGCTAGGACATGGATTCTTGACTGCAGTATGTATGGTAAATAAGACAGTACAGACAGGGGGTAATTGTATGTGAAATGTATGAAAAAGTATGTGGCTTAGGGTGAGGCATAACAATCTGTGTTTTTTTTTTTTTTGTAATTATTGCATAATTAAATTGATTAATATTTTCCCACTGTACTATCATCTACCATTTTGATCTAAACCACTAGAAACATGAAGGAAAACACTGATTTTTTGAGGAGGAGACTACACTCTGAATATTCACAGCATTCTGGGAAATATAGTAAGTCAATAAATGCAGCTGTTAAAGATTAAGAAATATTGGGAAAAAAGAAAACCTTCACTTACCAGCTTTGTCTTCTTATAACCAAATCTGTATTTTTGTGCAATATTGGGCACATTCTACACAATTTTCTTTACGTAACCACTGTATAATATTGCCCTCCCCGTCTACTCCTCTTAGAAACTTTATGTCATGACTTACAGCATTGAATTATATTTGATGCTGATTAAAACTCTCTTAGAGGCCTTGCTAATACTAATTCTTCATTTGATTTACTAAGTTATTCTGTGATTATGAGCTCAGTTCCAATACAGTCCATGGCTGCAGTGAATCACTGTGGTTTAGAAGTATTTCCTTAACTGGGCAGGGTTCAAAGGGTCAGGATGACAATTCATTTGTCACAGGACAAATCAGAGGAGCGCCTTTGAACTGCAATACTGACAACTATGGTAATAATAACAGGGGGATGCCACCAATACCTCCTAAATAATAGATTATGTCTTAATGTGTATATGTATTTGTGGTTATACACTGAAATTAAAAGATGAGCACTGTGAGAAATGCCAAACTAGAAATACATTAATTTTCATGCTGACAATCTGTTTAACCCAGGTTAAATGATAAGGATTGGATAAATGAAATTACACACCTAACACATTTGTTTCTTTCAGTTAAAGGCTTCTTCACTATTAAGACAACTTATTAATTCATGAAAGGAAGCAGTCATGTAACCAGTACTTCTCTGGAGTGTTATATAAACGAAGTCAAATGCCCCTAACATACAAAATCCTTAATACAATGCCTGGATGAATGTGGGAGCTACTGCGTAAAAACATAGCATCCAAATTGCAAGAACATACCGTAGAAATGAAAGTCCTGTTAGGTAGTGGGGGGTTTGGGGTTTGATTGGATGCCAGCCTCTTTCATCTAAATAAAAAAAAAACATATAAACTGCTCTTGAGACTCTGATGACTAAGTCACCAGGCCTCTGCAACCATAAGAAAGGGCAGAAAGACAAAGGTTTTTAAGGCAACCTTATTTATATTAAGTGGGTACCCTCGGCTAGGGTTTAAATAGCCCCCATCTACTATAGCTACATAACACTAATGTTGGGAAGCCAATTACAACAAAGATATGATGACAGATGAGGTGGTCAAAACATAAGGGAAGAGAATCAGGGAGTAACCTGATGTATTTTTCTATGGGCAAGTGATCAAGCTATGCAGTAGTCACTTAGGAAATGGCTTGTTGATTAGATTGGCTCAGTGTTACATTTGGTACTTACTCTGCCATTTTCCCAATGGATGATATTTTACTTAGATCCATTTTTATCATCTCCTGTGCATTTTGTTAGTCAGAATTTTATTCTTTAGCTTAGTGTTTGCAGTCAGGGTGACTTTTGTACAATTATACATAAGCAGTGACTGCAGAAAAAGTAGGCACTCAAAATGTTTAATATTGAAATGGATGCGGTGCTAAGAAAAAAAAAATCAACTATCCTGCTAATTTCAAGGATGAAAAAAGGACTAAAGTCTCCAGTCTGGATTCTTATAGAGTGAAACTTTTCACAAGGGTAATCTAGAAATAGCAGTATGTGCTTATTACATGTGTTGCAGTACACTAGTATTATTATTATCAGTAGTAAAAATAATAAAACTATTGACTAGTCAATGAACGTTCATCTTTGTTCAGATCAATTCAGGAGCCTAAAGAATTTAAATCAAAATTAAAAACAAGCCTTGATTAATGTGATCATTGATCAAGTGTGGTTTATTTCTTCTACTGTAGTATTTAAGGGTTAAAAGCCTTTGCAATGTGCTCCGTTGAAGCCAACATTGCTGCAAACAGCTTTGAGCAATATGCAAACAACTTCCTCCATTAGAGATTTAAGTATCAAGGGGGTATGCATCTGTTTTTTAACCCTTGTTTTTCCCTCAGCATACACTTTAAAGACCATTGATTGAATTCTGAACATTTCGAATGACCTGAGATTGCTCAGCTTTCTTATTCACCAACACAATGCCCCAAAGCAACTTTAAAGGACAGATCCTTAGACAATAAAGACCACATGGAAGATATGGGGAGGATAAATCTTTGCTTATTCTTTAAAGTACAAGCTACAAATAAACAAACAATTCCACAAAATATAGGTAAAGGAGTGTAACTGGAGAGCAAGATTATTAATAGTACAAATGAATACTGTGGTATGAATAAAGACTTCCTGATTTAAACAGAAAATATAATTCATTACAGAGAATAAAATTAATTTCTGCCTTTTGCACATTACTGCTACAGGAATTGTGTTATTAATATACAAGCACATTCTGAATGTGACATGTCTGTGTTTATCACAGCATGGTGGATGTTTCCACTTGCAGGCATAAAGCCACATACGAAGCAAAAAATGATGTCTCAAAGAATGTCTGTTTAAAGAAAAGGATGCGGCAAGATGAGCAAAGTTGCATCCAATAAGTGCAAGTGTAAGGAGCAGTCTTCAATGTTTTCAGTTGATTTCACCGTTTTTAATCATTTATCTTTTAGTTTTAACCATTGGACCAACCTGAACATCAAATATAACCCTGAAAATAGGGTTTTTAATATTAAAGAAAAATGAGACACAGTGAGAAATTATTAATGCAAGGTTCAGTAGAGTTTTACTTATAAAATAATTCTTTATTCAGTACTATTAATTATTCATCTTCAGACTATCTCCACTCTTTCATTAGCAGGTTTAATTAATGACATATTAAAGCAACTAATTGTTCGTACATATTAGTTCAAAGAATTTGTCTAATGAATATATAGTATTGAATATATTATTTATTCTTTAATTAGCTTGTTCGTGTTTTTTGTCTTTTAATATAATTTTTAATAATTTATTTCAACCTTACGCTTAAATATTTAACTTATCTGAATTGTTTTGATTAATTTATGCCTTCATCATTTCACTTTAAAACTAAAACTAAACTGTAAAATCAGTTGAAACATTAGAACACAAATTCAAAAATGTTATTTAACTTCAATATTGTATTTTCACAGCTATCCAGATTACCTTGAACATAATGTGAATGCAGTGCTTTTTTATTTAGTTAAAATTTAAAAAGATACTGTGGGCAGTTTAAATTTTGGTCTTGCAAGTATACATTTCTCTGAACATGTACAAGTCATATGATGTATTATATGTATTTTCTTTATTCACGCATTGGTCAATAAACTGCTTTAAAAAGACTAAATTCTGTAAGCTCATATCATACAGTATTCCACCTTAACTTAAAGACATTGCGTGTAAATATGCGAAACTTTCTATTAATGATATTTTTTAATTAGCAAGAACAGAGTTTAATACAAATTCAAACAAGTTTTCAAAATAAATTTATTCTAATGCTTATAGATTAAGAAGATCTAAATTAGCTGTGCTTGGGCCATGTAAATGCGGAATTAGATGCAAGCATGTTTGAGGTGGTGGCAGCTCCTAAACACAGCTATATTTTGCAGATAACAGGATTAACTGGGATGTGGATAATAAGTTGGTGAATCTCCCCCTGGCCATTTCTTAACACTGTGAGAGCTCTAATCCTTCCAGCTTTGATGTCTCCCAGTTTCCATCAGGTGCAGCACGGCATGTTTGTCCTGAGGCTGTCCACACTCTCCTAAGATCTCAAAGAGTACTCATTAGTTTTGCCTATTTACTAAGTTGGCCTCTTGTGCTGAAAACAGTCAAATGCTTCTCTTGTTGCTTTCCAATTTTTTATTATTATTATTTTTTCATTGCTTTACATTTTTACCTTCTTTTTTGCGTGATCCTATGATTTTATTGTTTGCTTAAACTCAGAACTACAATGTCTTTCTTTCTTTCTTTCTTTCTTTCTTTCTTTCTTTCTTTCTTTCTTTCTTTCTAATAATATGTTTATCGTGGAATCTTAATTTCACTTCCTTGTTTATTAATGACAATTAGAAACTAAAGTTTTTAAGTCTTTTACAAACATAAAACATTATGTATCTTGCAGAACTTATTTATGATATAGTAACAGTAAGTACGATTTACTGTTTTAGATGAGTTTATTAATGTCAGTAAAAAAATATTAGTTTTGACAGGTAATTATTTTAATAATGTTTTAATCAGTTTTACCATATACAATATATATCCATTAATTTCACAAATCAGATATAAAAGTATAGAGTAACAAGTACAGAAGCTAAGAACCTATAATGAATACACTGGGCAAAAGAAAGAGCAACAACTTAGTTGGGATGCCATTCTATTGCAGGGCACAGTCACACTTATTTTCTCACACTTAATTTACAGTCCCCAATAAACCTAAAATGCACATGCAAACATGGTTAGAGTTAGAATAGTACTCCATGACACTGACCAGGCAGGAATTTGTACTCTGGACTTTGGGCTTAGGTCCCCATATCCATGAATTTAGTGGCTTCAATAATGGACTACAGTTATAAAAACAGCTACAATAATCACTGCGCCATCATGCCATACACATGTAATATCTGCATTAATTTAAATATAAACTAAGAATTTTAAAAATGAATTTTTGTCTTGTCAGAGTTTTGCTACTGCCTTATGTCTGATGCCTCTGAGATCAGTTTACGAATAATGTAAAGAAACAGTTGGAAATATACTTTCAGAATAAACTTTCAGAAAATCCAAAAGAATTAATAAACAATGTAACAGAACAAAATAAAATTTTGAAATAGCCTCTGGTCAGATATATAATAATTTACATCAGTTGATAACTTACATGAAATGTAAAACATCAACTGAAATTAACAGGATAAAAAAAGACAAAGGTGATTTTAACAGAATACAAAAATACTGTAGGTTATGCTGGAATTATGATGACTGGGCTGAAGTTCTGAAGTAAAAAATTTGTTTGCATGAATTTACTAAATATATTTCATTTTTCTTATAAGACTCCAAAGAATTGCACACATTAGGTTATTTGGTTGACTTTTTATTGGCTTGAAATAACTGGCCATAGGACAGGAAGGTGGGTACTGAGGAGGTAACTATGTGGTAACATAGAAGCTGGGCATTCGGCAATGCTGAGAAGAACGTTCAACCTCAAATGTTTAGTTAGGGAAAATTTTCCAGTGCCTAATTTGCTGCAAAGAGACTGAGACAGTTATTAAACTTCTTTTTGTAACAGCATCACCACAATGCACTGCGTCTCTGAAAATAAGAGGCAGTCAGGGAAAGAAACAGAACAGAAGATTATTCTATACACAAGCATCTTTTTTCACATTATTAAGTGTATAATGATACATTTTCAACTTTCACTGCTGCTTTTATCCATTCATTTTCCAAGCATTCTATATCCTGAGCAGGGTATCTCAGCAAGCACAGGCCACAACAACAAAAACAACATTTATTTCTATAGCACATTTCCATACAAAGAATATAGCATAAAGTGTTTTACAAGATGTCAAGGAGAAAGTTAAAAGAAAAGAAAAACAAATAAGATAATATTGAGTAGGTAACAAAGAAAAATCTAAATAAAATAAAGGTAAAAACACACTTTCACACCCACTGGGGCCAATTTAGCATCCACTAATCTAACTAACAAACATGTCTTTAGACTGTGGGAGGAAACCAAAGCACCTGGAGGAGACTCAAGTGGATACAGGGAGAACATGGGGGTATGCAGGACATGAATCCCAGTCCTCTGGCCATGAGGCAGCAGCACTACAGCCGCACAACATTTGTTTCTTCACTCACTTTACTTTAATTATTAAGAGTGAATTTGTTCAGCATGATTAATATTTAGAACCTCTTGGAGCAAAGGGACTTCTCTTCCAATCAATTTGAATAAAAATAGGTATTCTAAAATTTCAACTAATAAATGTGCACTGATTTCCATAAATACAGTAAAAGGTGCTATTCTACAGTTTTGCTAGAACATATTTTTTTTATATATATTTCAAACCCCGAATTCCCTCATAAATGGGCAAAAAGTAACTTTGACTTTACTGGCTCAACACTATTTGTTGAAAAAGTGGGTAATCCATCCATTATCGAACCAGCTATATCCTAACTACAGGGTCACGGGGGTCTGCCAGAGCCAATCCTAGCCAACACAGGGCGCAAGACAGGAAACAAACCCCGAGCAGGGCACCAGCCCACCACAGGGTACACACACACCAAAAACACAATAGGGACAATTTAGGATCACCAATGCACCTAACCTGCATGTCTTTGGACTGTGGGAGGAAACTGGAGCACCCGGAGGAAATCCATGCAGACACGGGGAGAACATGCAAACTCTACGCAGGGAGAACCCGGGAAACGAACCCGGGTCTTCTAACTGCGAGGCAGCAGTGCTACCCACTGCACCACCGTGCCCCCTGTTGGTAATCTGAATTGAAATTAAAACTGCACTCTAATAAACAACTCTTACTTGTTTGCTATTATCTGGTATTTATTGACAGAATTCATAAGAATAAAAGTCTAATGAACAATACATTTTATGTTTTAGAAATTGCATCTGAAAGATTTAAATGCATTATATTAAGCTAATGTTGTTTTATCATTAAATCTCTCATTACACAGTATATCAGGCATCTAATGGGAACAGTATACAATTTCTGAAAATGTAAACAACCACTGTAATCCCCTAATCAAATATCAAGTGCAAAAACATTAATCAGAAATATAATTAAATGTAATATCACTTATACAATGTTAGGTTAGTCACCTGTCTAGCAAAAGGCTAGCATGTCAGTACGTTCTTTGAAGCTACTAATTGAAAAGCCACCAATAGCAGTACATGGAAGCATGGTGGGGATTTATCAGGGGAATGTGTGGAAGAGAAAGCCCTAGAAGACAATTGAAATCAATTTTGGTATTAATTCTGTAAGCCCTGTCCCTTCCACTCAACCATTTGCTTAAACTGTCACCTACTTGGAAGTCTCCATTCAGTCATGAACCAGTTTTTAAAATGGATGGAGCACCACTTTTAAAGTATTCTTTTACTGTAACTAGCTCAAAGGAACAAGGGAATCGATGAAAGATGTTGACTGCCACATTTTCTTGATTTTTCAACAGACTATTAAACAGGGTGTCCAATCAGAGTCCAACCCTTTCTCATTGTCCTTTGTAATCATTTTCTATATATACAGTATATATTGTGATCAATCCGAGGAAATGACAGGTTGATACACAGATAAATTGTGGGGCACCAACCCTTGTTTACTTAATGTATTCAAACAAAAATAATGCATGATTGTGCTATAAAGAAACAGAAAAGGCTGCCACCGAAACAATTTCCTTAATATTTCTTAATGGCTTTTTCAGCTGCAATTTGGATATGGAGCTCCTTTGCTCAGGTCACTTAGGCAAGAAGTGACGCATCCTTCTGGGCAGTTGCTTTTTATGGCCCAGGGACAGGAAGAGACATGAGTCACTTGCCCTTACTTGGCAATTTCTCTGCACTGTGGAGGAATAAAATAAGACAGTTAGCAGCAGTGCCCTCTCTTGATCCAGGGTGGTATCACATACCTGGGAGGAACTTGGAGGACCCTTCTTGAAATGCCTGTGTGACAATATGTATATATTAACTAATCATGCAGAATAACTGGTCTTGCCTATAATTCTGAATGGTGGGGAGAGAAACAATCCAAAACTGCTCTGATAGCCTCTGTCACCTCATGACTGTGAATTAAATTAAACAAGTTTAATAATGTTATATTGTTTTATAAGGGGACATAATGACACAGTGGTAGCACTCCTGCCTCATAATAAAGAAACCGGGGTTTGCATCCTGGGTCCTCCCTGTGTGGAGTTTACGTGTTCTCTCTGTGTCTGCATGTGTTTCCCCCCACAGTCCAACAACTGTTGTTCAATTGGCCCTAGTGTGTGTTTGGTATGTGTGTGTATGTTTGCCCTGCGATGGACTGGCATTCTGTCCAGAGTGTTTTCCTTCCTAGTCTTGTGCCCTTTACTAGATGGAATAGGCTCCAGCACCCCCATGACCCTATTCTGGGTTAGAAAATGACATGACATATTGTTTTATAAATGTGAACTGCATATAAACAAAAATTGTTCTGTGAAAGTTAAAATATAAAATGATTAAGTGTTTGCATAATTATAAATAACAAAATATATATGTTTGTGAGTGCATTATTTTATTTTACTAGAAGTGACTGTAAATTGGGTTTTTGTTGTTAATAAAAAACAATGCCATATCTTTACTCCTGGCTTACAAAACCTATCAACTGGGATCGCAATATTTAATTGAAATGATATCGTGGGAAAAGAGAAAAATAAATCAGTTCTACTAGTAAATAGGTTATGTGTATCAAAATGATTTCAATTTCTATGAAGGTCTCTAAAATTACATTAAATTTTCTAAGTCTCACCATAGCTGGATTTTAAAGGCAATCAACATTCACATTTTCATTTTATAACAAATGTTGCATCCCAAAAGGTGTAGGGATCAGAGTTCATTTCCTCTCCTAATCGCCTGTCAACATGGAGTTTACATTTTCTCTCAATATCCACATTCCTATTTAGTCACTTTCCAGCATGTTACAGTATATGACGACTATAAAGTAGCCTAGAGTAGATGTGAACACAACTGCCCTAAATCATGGATTAGTATCCCATCCTGGGTTGGTTTTGTTTTTAAAAAGGGATGCAGTAAATAAATGAATGTAAAATGAATACATTATTGATTTCATGTTCAACTCTCACCATACCTATTAACTTTTTACAAGTTCTCCCTCAATGTATTATTCATAGTTTTTATTGAAAGGAAAACATTACACCTTCCTAATTGTGGCTTAACCTTGTTAAATCATGGGTGACACAGCGATTACACGTGATTTCTCACATTTCCAGATAAATAAGATTGAATCACAGAGTTTGGACTTTCTTCCCATGTCTTTGTGAGTTTTTTTAGTAATTCTAAACTGAGAATGAATGCGGATGTGTGTGCACAGGCCCTGAGATTGACTTGGGTCCTATCTTGAATTCAGTCCTATCTAGCCTCCATGCTGCTTCTATAGGCACTCTGCGAAAGGATGGATTACTTTTAATTAGAAGAAAATGTAAAAATTATTTCATACATTAAAGATAGTTTTATATATTTTTAATGTTATATTATTCAACTATTGCATTGTTCAAAATTGTCTAATGTCAAAACTACACCACTTTGTGATAGTTTCACAGTTTTAGGCTGACTGTTCAGAATTTCCATTTCTTTTAACGTCATGTTTTATGTATTTTTTGTATTATTTTATTCAAATTACTTTAAAGGGTCCTGTTCAATTCTATATAAAATGTACTCTGTAAAAGTAGACATTCATTAAATAGATGAGCTTTGTAGTAAAATGAGCTGAGGTGTTTTAAATTCCATCAGTCCATCTTCCTAATCTGCCTATCCAGGGTCGGGCTCTGGGGAAGCTGGAGTCTATCCCAGCAATTCATCGGGTGCAAGCCAAGGAACAGTCCATCTCAGGGAGAACATACACATACATAGATTGCTTTAGCAACACCAATTCACCTAACCTGCTAGTTCTATGACTATGGGAAGAAATTGGAGCACCTGGAGGAAACCCACATGGACATGGGGTGAATATGCAAACTCCATATAGGGAATACCTGGGATGCAAAATATGGTCTTTACTGTGAGTCAGGAGCTTGATCACTGCACCACCATACTGCCCCAGCAGATAAGAAGTTATTGACAAAATTAATATGAATGCAATAATTATTGTAAGTGAGCAGGCTAACCTGAAGTTGTCTGTCATATGGAAGGACCATTTATTAAAATGTAAATAATTCTTGTGTTTTTTTTTAATCAAATTATCCTTTTTCACTATATTTGGGTTTCATTGAGGTGCATAGGTTAGTGTTGCCATTTTACGCCCCCAGAAGACCAAATTTGCACATCCAATATCACAAAAGCTCACGACAAAAATACTAGTGACACTATAGGGTGAATATTAAAGCTATTATATTATCAACAGTGGCACAATCTGCTGTGACTTCGTCATGTGACAATGTGCTGGTTTGTTTTAAAGTGCAGCTGAGACTCAAATATACACTGAGTTGTCATCATATTAGGTTCGTTTACTAATTAAATCAAATAACCAAACTTTCATTCATGTGGCTGCACATCAGTGTATAGAGCATACTGAAGCATGAAGACATGATCAACAAAAGTATTTTAGCACTAAAGGAGCTTAAGGAGTTTGCCACTGTTTCAAAAGCAAACATTAGAATAGTTAAGAATAACCATTTCAAAAATGTCTGTCCACCTGGGGTTTTCATTCACTAGATTTTGTAGATTGTATCCAGAGTGTTGTAATAAGCAAAACAATATTCAGTGAAAGGTGGTTTTTTGGGCAAAAACTAATGAGAGAGGTCAGAAGACATTAGCCCAGCTAACATAAAAGGTACAAATGCTCAAATAACAGTTCTTCACAAGGTCATCATATAATGTGCTGGACCATGACGTTAATGGCCTACAGATGCAGAAGACCATGCTGGATTCCAATGCAGTGATGAGTACCACAAGTGGACAAATAAAGAAACTAATGTAAAAGGCGCTATATAGCTCCCGACCCAGCACAGACTTATGCAGAGGCATGTGTAAAACAAACAGGCTTTTATTAGTTTTCTTCAGCCGTGGGGCACGTCTTCCCCGTGTCCCACAGGCCCAACACAGTTCCAAAAGCACAACTACACAGCTCAAACAACCCTTCCTGGCACCACCACTCCTCCCAGGCAACCTCGTCCTCTTCCTCCCGATTCTGGCTTCGAATGAAGGGAGGCTGGCCCTTTTTATAGCCCACCCGGAAGTGTTCCAGGTGCTTGACCAGCTGGCCCTGATTGCACCTACGGGTGGGGCTGATAACTCATCCAACCTGGTTGTTGGCTCTCGGCAGCACCCCCTAGCGGCCATCCCATCTCCCAACCAGGCTGTGGAGGACTCCATGTCCCATGGAGCCATGTGGGAGACTGGGAAACGAATAACGGCCAGGGAGGCTGCCACCAAGCGTCCCGGGGGAGGTATTGAGCTGTCCATGGTGGCTCCCCCGGAACATATGTAGCAGGGGCGTCC
Source organism: Polypterus senegalus (assembly GCF_016835505.1). Classification (NCBI taxonomy): domain Eukaryota; kingdom Metazoa; phylum Chordata; class Cladistia; order Polypteriformes; family Polypteridae; genus Polypterus; species Polypterus senegalus. Next base: position 156,809,028 of record NC_053156.1, on the reverse strand, counting down.
TGGCTGGGCATGGGACCCGGCTGTCCGTCACACTAGGAATAATGTTGCTTAGTCTAGCTAATGTTGGTTTGTGCTGGGACATACAGATGATGGATCAGAATTTGGCATAAACAGCATTAGGCCATGGATCAGTACTGTATGTCAATGTTACAATGGTACAAGCTTGTGGTGGTACTGTTATGGTTTTTGAAATATTTTCTTGGCACACATAAAGACTCAAAATATCAAATTGAGTGTCATTTGAATGCAACCACATACATAAGTGCTGATATTGTGAATAACTTTAAGGCCCCGTTCTACCCTTTTTCAGGTGTTTCCAGTAGAATAATACTCCATCTCATAAAGCAGGTACCATCCCAAGTCTATTTAATGAATGTGGCAGTGTGCTGTTATTTAGTACACACTGACCAAAAGCCCTAATGATTATTTCTAGCACCCTGGAATTCAGGCTGTTTTGGAAGCAAAAGGGGATCTTATTTGGTACAAGGTACTGTAAGTCCGCCTAATGAATTGTCCGCTAGTGTGTTTTGTTTATGAATACATATCTTGGTTCTGTCAATTGTTCTCAGTGAAATCTTAAAAAAATGAAGTAAAGTCCACATTGCTCTGTTTGTTTGTCCCAATTAGATGATCTACTAAATCAACCACATCACAAACAAAAATAATGTGTTACAAAGCTAAGGAAATAGTAAAGTAAATTTATTGTGGTGACATTACTCCAACCCTCATAGTTAAGGTAGCAAGGGTAGACAAATGACCCTGAGACTTTTGGAGGGCATTTCTAGCCATGAAAGTGATTCCAGAGTTGGGCAGGAAGTAACTCCATGATGGTTTGTGTCCTATTTGTAAAGCTTGAAATCAAGAGATAAGCTTTGACAAAACTCAACAAACAACAGGTAGCACATTAGGGTGTGGAGAGAAAGGAGTAAGGAGAGTAGTTTGATGGTTTAGGCACAGAGTTTCTTATGTGATATAGTGTGTCACCCGCTCCATCTTCAAATTAGAGAGCAGAATCTGTTGTTTTTCTGGCCCAGTGGATTAGCAAGTATTTCCTGTGCATTTTTTGATGTTATGGTGGTCTCTCTTTCTTCACTCCCATCTGCTTTGTTGGGACAACTATTTATAATATAGACTTAGACGCTGCTCTCTTTTTTTGGATTAGAGTGGTACACATAGTGTCCCAATCACATTGATCACATTAACACACAGAAGTCATGCTTTGAGATGATGAGAAGCCAGTGGCTTAACAGCTCAGATATACCAACATATTACTCATAAAAATAACTCATATTGAGTATTAAAACTAAATTAGATGGTACTCATATTGGAAAAACAAAATAGTCAGCTCCTTAAGTGCTAAATCCATCGCAAAACTTTGGGCAGTGGTTTTCTGAGGGTTTGTGAATCATCACATATGGTACATATTATCGATGGATGAGTGGTTGTACCTGGTATTTGTGAAGGCCAGATGTGACCCTGCTGGTTTCAGAAGGGTCAAACTTATTTGAAAAGAGTGAAAATGGGATGTTTTTTAAACAAACAAAAGAGTTTCAGTAGCATTAATTTGGTGCTGGGAAAAATTACAGTCACTAGATTTGCAGTTTTCTATTCTCTTAGGATACTACAACAGAATATAGAATAATGCATAATTTTAATATTATACTTATTTTCTGAATTAATACATTGTCCTATCTCAAAAATGCAAATCCTGAAGTGTTTCTAAAGGTAATAACATTTAGTGTATCAGTTCTTATAGCTACAGTAAATGATCTGTGACTATGAATAATGTTTGTTAAAAAGAATTGCTGCTATGGGTATAAACAAACACAATAATCAACAAATTACAGAGAGGAAAATATAAATATGAGTAAGCAAAGATAAATTATCTGAAGCCACTGTTGATCAAAACTGATCAACAACTTGGATAGCCTGGTACTTAAAGAATAGATCATTTTAAACACTCCTACCTGAATGGAGGGTGGAGCTGGATTAATGTCCCACTATAATGTGTGCTTTAAGCAGTTTTAATAAAGCTCTCAAATTAACTGTTGACATATCGCCACCACCACACAGTATGCTTTCTCAAAGTATTCCTTTCTCTTAGCTATAAACTAAAAATGTATCTTCATCTGTATTTATTGTATAGTTATCTTCTCTACAGTTCTTCCAATGCAAGAAATCCTCTTTTTTTTTTACATTTGTGTGTAAATGGGGGAAAATTATTTCCACAATAAAGCACTCACAATTTATGAATAGAGGCTGTCTTCCTCACATTATTAACAGAGCCTTCAACTTGAAATGCTGAAAATGATATACCAGGAACCATGGATGAAAGTGATGGGATGCTGACTCTGTTGTATCACCCTCTACTGGAGGGCAGGGCTCCACATCCAAAGTGTGTCATCAATAGTGTTACAAAAAATGATTCAGAATTATTTTAAATTGTTAAAATAGTGGTTTGAGGTGCTAATAGTAAAACAAACAGCTAGTATAGTATCTTTACTGGCAGCCCAGTGACAATGCAAACTTGCCCTACTAAATATTGGACCTGCCTAATGGTCAAAAATACATTCCATCTTTAATGATAATGTTAATTTCGGTAATGAAGAACACTGAACACATTGTCATGCTCATGAAATGAGTTTGAGATGACTTTTGCTTTGTGACATGGTGGAAGTAGCCATAAGAAAATGGGTAAATCGTCTAGGCCAAGAAAGGATGCACATGGCCAGTAACAATACTCAGACATGTCATGACATTCAAGTGATGATTGATTGGTGTGATGGGCGGCTTGATCCCATGCCTGGCCAGGATGCCCCTGCTGCATATGTTCTGGGGGAGCAACCATGGATAACTCAATACCTCCCCCAGGACGCTTGGTGGCATCCTCCCTGGCCAACGGTGATTCCCCAACCTCCCGCATGGGTCCATGGGAGATGCAGTCCTCCACAGCCTGGTTGGGAGCTGGGGTTGTCGCTAGGGGGTGCTGCCTGGATTTACCAGCCTGGCTGGATGAGTCTTCAGCCCCATCCAGAAGTGCAATTGGGACCAGGTGGTCAAGCACCTGGAACGCTTCCAGATGGGCTATAAAAGGGGCCAGCCACCACCACTCAGGAGTTGTTGGTGCCAAGGTGGAGAGTTGTGTGTCTTATTTAACTGCTTTTGGGACTGTGTATTACCTGTGGGTCACGGGGAAGATGTGTGCCCACAGGGGAAGAAAAATAAAAAGTCTGTGTGCTTTAAAATGTGCCTCTGGGTCAGTCTGTGCTGGGTCGGGCGCAATATAGCGTTCTTCCACATTGGTATTAACGAGTACAAAATGTGCATAGAGAACATTTCCTATGAAATGCTTTTCTGCTTACCTCAGTTGTATAGAGTTATTATCTGAATTGCTGTAGCCTTTCTGACAGCTCCAACCAGTCTGATCATCCTGCTCCGACCTCTCTGTCATCAGGAAGGTATTTCCATTCACAGAAGTGCCACTCACTGGACATTGTTATGTTTTTCGCACCATTCTGATTAAATACAAGAGAGTGTTGAAGAAGGGAAATCTAAGGAGATCACCAATTTCAAAAAGAGTCAATCCAGGCTGTCTTGCACCAACAAACAAGCCACGGACTAAATCACTAATATTAGATTTTTTCCCCCACTCTGGTGGGAACATTAAGTGAAGCACCTAACCTGTATCTGTATGATTTTCATGTGTTGCACTGCTGCCATATGACTGGCTGATTAGATAATTGCATAAATAAGCGAGTGTACAGATGCTACTTATAATTTGCCAAGTGAGTGTACTTAAAATAACACATCAGTTCTATTTCCTTTTTTCTTTTTCATGCAGAATTGACTTCCATAATAATATCAGTGACTGTGCACTGTTTTTGCATGTGTACTGTTTCAAAATACTTCTTACCTTGTGACCTTTACTTCAGAAAATGCATTGTTGAGTAACTAGTCTGTTCTTGGGAGGACTATGTGAGTTCTGTGGTGCACTAATATAAAAATATGAGATTGTCTGCCTTGTCTTTTAATTTTTAAATTGTGCATTTCTCTTCACATGATCTTGTAAGAGAATTGTGTTTTTTACCTAACTGCTTTGACAAGTTTCTATTAGACTTGCCAGTAATACTACTTGTATGCTTTGATTTGTTTATGCAATATTTGTCTCAATGTTACTCTTGAAGATGTCTCAGTATATTTCTAAATATGTTTTTCTCTGCATTAAAATATACATATATTGACTTTTTTGCCAGTAATACAGCCTTCTTAAGTCTGATTTATACTTGAATCATGAATCACTTTGAGTGACCACAACAAATTACTACTATTTGCAACCTGTTCAATCAGTGCATTGATATTCCCCTAGTTAGTAAGTGACGGTGTTTCATCAGTGTTGCATAGCTAATAATGTCACAGCAGAGGATGTGAGACTCTGCTGATGGAAGAAGTGTTGTGCCTGTTATTACTGAAATTAAAAGGAAGAAAAGGAGAAGGTACAGTGTCAGACCTATTGACCAAAAGCTGGTGAAGGAAGGGCAAGTGTAATATGAGTGTGGGATGTACATGATGAACAGATGAGTTTCAGATGTTTATGCATGTCTTCCTTGCATTTCAAGGACCTGTTCTGTCATATTCAGCCCTTCGTTCATTATTCTTGTACACATGTTATCAGCCTCTCCTTGAAATTCAGTGATTTTCATACACGGCATGTGGGACTTGTCTCCAAATCTAAGGCCATTTTCATTGTGCGACCCTCACTCCCAATGAAGATGTATCAAGTATAAACTAAGTTTGAAAATCTTACCATACATCTACCAGAAAACATATTCCACTTACCTATCCCTTTAAACTTAACCATCTCTTCTTTCTTAAGATATTAATCTTGATTTTATTTTTTACAGTGATTCTTTCTCAGGAATGATTTTCCGACTGCTCATATTAACAAAATAACCTACGCTAACATCTTCATCACACTTCATTAAAAAAAAATATATTTTTTTTTCTTTAACATAATCTGGTTTATTTTAACTTCATTTGAGTTAATTGTTAGAAATTTACAAAAATGAAAAATGGTGTTGGTTATATATATATGTTATGTATATTTGTGAATTTCCCCTTGGGATTAATAAAGTATCTATCTATCTATCTATCTATCTATCTATCTATCTATCTATCTATCTATATAAAATGATAAAAAGCAAATGGGAAGAATTAATTGAATATGCACTTTTCCATTTCTGTACTGTACTGTTGTAAGAATTCAAAGAGACAGAAATTGATTTTTAGGCTTGGATCTTATATCTTAACAGAACTACAGTAAACAATGGACTAATCTTTAAATCTTGAGCTTTATTTACACAAGTGGTCACCTTCCATTCCTACTTTTTTATCTTGCTTTTCTTTCTGTCTATTCCTAACCATCAATCACCTCTATATTTGAGTATATTCTGCCTGCCCCATCCAGATGCACTTCTAGCACTTGAAACTTTTGGAATGTTCATGATCTTTTGGTTCTTTTCTTCTATTGTGACATGTATTTTTATTATTTTCACAGAAGCAAATTCAAGCAGTTCTAATGTAACTCCTACAATAAGGAAATATAAGGCAGTAAGTGTAGTAAGTACATATTTCAAAACCCTAAGAGTCAGGTAAATAGAAATAAAGTAATGGTTTCCAGTTCAGCAGATGTTATATGAAATCTGGCATGGAGAATACATCCAATATCCTCCTTCCTTCAGCTCAGAGTCAGGCAACATCGATGCAAGGCAGGAAATAGCCCTCAAATAAGAGCCAGTCTATCACAGAGCACACTCAGAAACTCACTTTACGCCAATTTAGAGTTCCAAATTAACTTAACATATACATGACTAACTAAACAGTTTGAATGAAGAATGGATTTGAGAGAAGGTAAAAGACATATAAATTAGCCAAGATCAAAACTGAGAGATCAAGAGTTTAGGGAAAAATAAGCTCTGGTTATGAGATCAAAAATTGTAGTCAGCAAAGGCACACACACTTAGGGAAAGTCCTACCTAGTAATAAGTTATGTAAAGAAACAAACCGTAGGGTTTAATGCTGTATCCACAAAACTTGGACAAACTAGGAAGTGTACAATGCTGACCTTTTACTTGTTGTGGTAATGACCACACATCACACACTGATGTCTTGTTTACAACAGCATAGCAACAATTGCACCAACAAGTGATTTAATAAAAAAAAAAGCAGTCCCCCACTACCACAAATTATGCAGTCAAAGTTCCCGCATTTGGGGAAATCGCAGGAGTCAGCACACCCGGAATGCAAGGGATGAGCCTCACCCTGGGAGAACCACCTCGGTGATCATGGTATCTCCCCTGCCAGGTAAGTGATTTCATTTTAATGATATTAAAAATGTATCACATCCAAAAATAAAAAGTAACCATGGTGTTAAATAATTGAGCCCTGACACAAAAAGAGGTTTGGGGCAGCCTTCCATATACTTGGAAAATGGCTGCTAAAGCGAAAAGGCGGTGAAAAAATGGTTTTGACAGACAAGAGTCCAAAACAGAACTGACTTTTGGTACAGACACGGCAAATTTTAAAAATGGAAGGAGGAAGGGACGTCCTCAGGGGCAGAACCAGAAGTGATGTTCAAGGGCCCAGGTGGAATTTCTCACATTTGGTCTGCGGGGAAAAAAGAGAAAGGGTCAGTCCCAAGTCCAACCGGGAATTACCTTCATTCATGCCATTTAGCTGCCCCCCAATGCGTATGTGTGAGACAATATTAAATTCCTTGGTGGTTAATTTAAGAGACCAAAGATTAGTAAAAAAAACAAACAGCAGATCATGATAATTAGAAAATGGAAGTAAGAAAACAAAGCACTGGATAAACAGCCATTCAGAACAGGTTAGCAAGTACAACAGAGACTCCTGAATCTCTGAGGCAGCAGACTAAGACCCAATTGTTTAATTATGATTTTTCATTTATTGCAAAGTGAAAAATACATTTATTTTTTACTGCATGTAACTTCATCTGACACATATCTGTCATGTCTAGATTTTATCCAGGTTCAATGGTAGCCATTTTGTTGCTCAAAAAATCCACTGATTTAATGTTACTTGCAATCAAGCAGATTCTCCTATTCTAAATTATGTAAAAACATAAACATTATACATTGCTTATTTCATTGATCAATTTTTACATCATAATGATATTGTCTGTAAGCCATTCCCCATCCCATCAGGTCACAATACTTTGAACTTCTACCCTCTTGCAATCTAATGCATAACCTTACATGGTGTTCATTTTCAAAAGGTTTTTGAAACCCAATGAAACTCTTAGCATATTAATTCAACTGGATCTCCCCTGTCTAAACCTGTGCTGTTTTTCTGCTAACACGAGATTTCTGTTTTTCTATCTTGACTTTTACAATAACCTCCATTACTTTACCTGTCATACAAGTTAAACTAATTGGTATATAATTACCAAGGTGAATGCTCTAAAAAGTGACCCAAAATTCACTTACTGTATTTGAAATGGATTTGGCAGCTATAATGCATTTATTAATAAGTGCCTCTAAAAATAAATAATAAAGATGTTTGATTTGATACAAATAAAGAAACTTTGGAAAGTCCTTTTTAATGTAAATACTCTTTCTCAGATTCCAAATCAAGAAATATCTTTATCACAATGATCACACACTTGAAGCCCAAGACTGATGTAAATAAACATGTTTATTAATATATGAGCACTGCCATGAATCACACAGGTTTTTAGACACTTGGCTTAATACCAGCAGTGCTGCAAAATATTAAGGCAATGCAGAAAAACACATTGCGACAACATTTTTAGGGCTTTGCAATAATTATGATGAAACAAAGTTGGCACGCATGAAATTACTGTCCCAAATTTACACATATACACAAATGAGACACAAACTAGTATCGTATTTATTGAAATTAATATTATATTAAATTGTAAGCACTGCTGAAATGCTATGATTAGTTATAGCAATTTTTATTTTATAAGCTTACAATGCAATTTTAGAAATGATCAGTATATTGTAGTCTATACCTGTATTATTCTGCATTCTACCTGCCATGAACATTTGTTGTCTTTTTTAATACTTGCCTTTTTTAGAAAATGCCTTGCAATGTAAATTATAGATATTAGTAAATCATGTGTATTTTATGAAAATGTATTGTCTACTGTCTGAAAGAAAATTATAAAGTGGTAAAATGTGCCATTTGCCAAATAAATGTTAATGACTTCACTTCAGTACAGTTGGTGAAATTAATTTAAATCCTTGCTAGTATTTTGCATGTTTGATTTTTTTTTTCTTTTATCAAAGCTTCAAGCTTTGTGAAATTGAAAGAGTCCATGTCCAGGCCTGTAAAGGAAAATTGTATTATTGAGCCAGAGGTGTGTTTGAATTGTAACCCTATTTCATTTGATTAATTTCTTCCACTTTTTCAGCTTTCCTTGACATAGATTACTATCGAGGTTTAGAAGATGAGTCATGTCAAACTGTGCTGTTTGCATTCATGTGAATATTTCATGTGACACAAAAATGTAAACCCGTACACCTAATTTAGCTTTACAAAATGCATGTTTTACTGTAATTAGATAGATTATTGGAAGCTGCAATTTCAATAAGGGGTATCAAAATATACACCCCATCTTTTGTTGATGAGGCTGAATCTAAGAAATGTCATGATTGTTTTTACTTTGACTAAAATCTTATATCCAACAATATTTATGAGAAAGAAAAAAATATCATTTGCTATGAACAATAAAAAAATAAAGTGTTTACTAAAAGCTTGAAATTTAATTTAGACCTTTATAATGACAATCTGCACGTTCTGAGAATAGTCACATTTTATAGATGCCTTTTAGGAACAATCAGATCAATAATTCTCCCATTGGAATGATTGATGTGATCAGTTGTAAGCTTTTTTATGTGCAATAAACAGGGCTACAGTTTACTATGTATAGAATAAGGCACTATATCTTACCACATTTATACACACTTGGAGCCTGACAAACTTACATTTTAACTTGCAACTTTTGACCCACTAATATGCCAAACATACATGTATACATGTGTTGTATCTTCCTATATTAAATAATTAATATGCAAACTACTGAAGATAAGCTAAGCTGCATACTTATATTTATTTGCTTAATTATTGCTAAAAAGTTAATTTGCATGGGATTTGATTTGATGAAGCTTATGCAATAAAATGTCAATGGAAAAATACTGCGCAAGGACAACAGGAATCGTCAATCTTTAATAACCCGCAATCAGTCAAAAAAACACAAAGAAATGTAAAAAAAACATGAATTCAGAAGAGGGTAAAGTGAAGATGTTACATTCATGCATCTCATTCATGCTTCTTGCTGGTACATGCTATTATAAAACCTGGTAGTTCTGATCTTGGGTAAACATGGAATGAATATGATTATCATGTGAAACACATGTAACAAGGATGAAACTGTTATCTAAAGTTTAAGGCGTTTGTTGATAAAGACAGGCATGGGAACTAGGGTATTTATATGTATATAAATACCACCTGCAACAATACAGGAAAGCTGGAAAAGTTTGAATCATGTGTAACAAGTAAAAGTAAATCGATTTTTCACGTCTTATGGTGCTGTGAACCCATCCTAATGATAGACGGAAGCAGTTAATAGAAATAAATGGATCAAGCTGAAGGCTTCAGCTTCCATCACCTTATTTTCAAGTAAATTATTTTCAGAGCAGCATGATACCATTTGGATAAACTAACTTTTTAGATTTTTATTTCACCGTTTTTTTAGAAAATGAAAAAAAAATGTATCTGCCAATAATAATGTTAATGATAAAATAGTAAAACTTAAGTAAAATCTTTAGGTGATGTGAGGTTACTGGCTTTCACCTCTTGAATCCTGGGTTCAAATCCTGATATTCTTACTATGTTTTAGAATGTCCACGTCCTTCTGATATTTAACTCTGTTTCAGCTTGATTGTGTGGGTTTGTAAGTAAATGTGTAGTGTAATTCTGTTTTACTCTTGCTTTATACCTACAGTTGCCAGAATAAGCTCGAGCATCTTTTCACCATGTTCTAAAATTCAGAAAACTATTTTTTTCTTTTTCAGGCTTATACTTATATATATATTTTTTGTAGCAGTAAAACAACTGAATAACTTCTAACATCCCATCTTTTTAATTTGTGTGAAAAACAGAAAAGGTGCTGGATTAGAATTACTCACTCATTTTTTTGATGTCTGCTTTAAATTTGTGTCGTACTGGCGGTTTCTTCTGCATTGACAGTTTACTACTTTACTTGTAACTTGTAAAGGCTGAGTCACTCTGAAAAATGGTAATTTTATAAATCACAATGTTTGGCTGAAATAGCAATAAATAAATAACTGATAGAGGAATGAGTCTCTTAGCAATGAATATGAGAGCTTGCCATTCCTGCCAGCATTATTTAATGTTCCCTTGTGTTTTAATAAAATACACTAACCTGTGCCTCAGGCATGTTTGTTTTTAATGTGTACCTTTCGTGTGTATATACTGGTTTAATCCTGTTCATCTGCTGGACAATTTCATGTTGTGATACATTAGGTTTGTTCAGTTTATTGTGTGCCCATTTATTGTAAAACAAATCCTGGACAGTACTTGCATAAAAAATATATATACAGTACTTTGAAGCTTGTACTGTTCTTCTGATCACCATATTTCATGATCATACATGGTATACTAAGCAGTGGTCATCTGCAACTGTCCCTGGAAACTGTAACTAAAAAATATATATATAATTGTCTTGAAACTCTGTTACATAGTGACTTGTATAACATAATTCAGCAATGTACACATATAAAATTTACCTTATGTTGTTTACACATATTTCTATAATAAAATAAAGCATATCTAATTATTAAAACCTCCATTCATGCTAAAAACGCAGGCTTTAGGTTTATTGACATAATAGCAAGAACCACATTTCCTCTATTAAGCCGCCCAACAAGATTGCAGGTGGTGTTGTTTATGACTTTGCCCATTACATAACGTGATTATTTTGGGTCAGGTCATCTCTCCTGTGCCACTTCCTCCTTGTTAAATTGATCCTTTCTTCACAAAGGCCTCAGGGTGTTGTTTGTCAATTAGAACTCGGAGACTGGGTCTGCATTTCCTTTCCCAAAAATTCTTTAGTGAATCTGCTCCATATGGGTACCTTTATCTCTGCAAAGGAGCTGGCTCTTCTAATCCTACCTCAGCAGAAAACAAGTAAAAAATAACTTCTTTATTAGCTTAAAAGAAGATATAACTATTTAGCATTACTACTGATTTCATGAAGAAAATTCACTTAAGTTTTTATCTTGTGTCTGCAGGATTTTTGTTTTTTTATTAGTTCCATCATTTCTTTAAAGTTAGGAGAAAAAAATAGGTAACTTGACATAATAATAAAGAAACATTTTAATTTAGCCATGCTTGCATTTTTGAGTACATTTTTGTCTAATAAAGAGAAGTGGAAAGCCAGAGCCTATGCCAGAAACATCATAATACCCAAAAATGTAGAGAATGTAAACAGTTTTTGTTTTTTTTTTTTTTCTGTGATTATCACTGAATTGGTGAATATAAAAAAACATTCTTTAGCCGTCATACATTTGTGGATAACATTCTTTAGACGACACTATTATTAAATCTATGATGAATATCAAAGTAAAACATAATACAGGCTCCAAAGTTTAATTCCTGGTGCTTTGCTGATGACATCTACAGGTAAATCACAGGAATTATCGAACTTCTTAGGTATAATTTCACAAAGCTTCATTTTTAAGTGTGTTTTTTCTTGTTACAGGAGATCTGCTATCTTTGAAAAGCATGGTTACCTCATCAGTTAAGCACTTGCATAACAAAACCCTTTTTCCTGGAGTTCCATTTAGTGATAGATAAAACTTAAAAACCCTTGGGCTTATTCATGTGTATCACCAAGCAGTATAAACTGGTGCCTGCAAGGAGTCAGAAGGCAAACTGCCAGTGCTGTGCTGCAATTGCCATTTGGAGGGCATTGTGGGGTTGATTTTTGCTGGAGCATGGGCTAAAGAAAGAAATGTGCCTCTGTGCTTTGGTATTATTAGTTCAAGGTGACGTCTCATGTCTTTGAGATACCTAAACTGTTTTTATGCCTATTTTCATATATACAGTATAAGTTGCATGCATATGTATTGTGCAAGTGCTATAATTGAGTGCTATTTCAGGATTATAAAGTGAGTTAGTAAGTAAAAGCTATTTTGTGATTTAAGTTATAATTTAGGGCATAGGCGTGCAAAAAGAAAAAAAAATGTATAGTTTCCTAAGAATATAATATTAAATTTAGGCTCAGGGATAATACCCCTTGGTAAACTGAGACAGCACCGTTGGCTGACCTTAGGCTTTTTGGGGTAACCTATGACCACATAACATATGACTCCTCCAGATGTGGGTGTAAAAAAGGTCACACTGTGAAAGCCATTTGAACTTTGAGTTCACAACTACCAAAATTAGATAAAAAGAATCTTTACACCCACACCAGAGACCATTTAGGCACCCAAAACTGAGTCGGATCTATCATAAAGGGTTTTCCATTGTTTAATCCCCTTATAATGCAGGAATTACATAGGTACTGTATAACATAATATGCTTAATTTTAAGAGTTGCTATTCCTCTATATGTACAGTATTTTGTATAAAATTAAATATTCTTTGTTTTATATATATAGCTATTTAAGAAACACACTTCCATTTATAACCCCAGGGTAATTTATATATATTTTAAGTGATGCCTCAATCAGTAGGAGCCACCTGAAAAAGGGACTGCATTGTTATATGCCACTCTGAGAGGACAGGTACTGTATTGCCAGGGGGTGGCAATCCCAATGGGTGCATTATGTGCCTGAGGGCAACATGGAGGGAGCAGAGCTGTTTTGTCAAGGTGCCATAATAAAAATCTGAGAAGGGTAAGCGCATGTTTCCAGCACAGAAGAATTTGGATCAAGTTGCCTTTTAAAAAATGAGGGCCTGGAAAAGTGGCAAAAGTCCAGTCATAACCCCCCTGCCCATTATGAGACAGCATCCACAGTAAAATGATGGGACAATGGGGGCCACATTTCTGCTTTATGAGAGAACACAATGATTACAATGTTGTCTTGCTGTAGGCAGCTAAGGAGGTAAGGGAAACTTTTCGAGTTGGACTTTTATAGCCTGCTTTAAACAAAGGTGAGGATGAGGAATTCTCTGAATAGCATCAATGTCATGATTTTGTATTGAGTGGTTTTATTTTAAACAGCCTGTGACCTATATTTACAGATCTTTATAGTGATTTTTACCATTTCTTTCTGGTTTTCTTGTTTAGGAATGGACTTGGGTGCAGATGCATTGTCTAGGTGACTTGTGGATGGCTGAATCTGAAACATGCAACAGCAGACGTGCGAAAGACAATCCTGGTGCCAGTTCCAGGGATGCAGAAAGGGGGGCTAGGTTCTGGGAATACTCCTGGTGAAGCTAAATGAGTAGTATGCTGCATGTGGCATGCTACAAAGTCCAAGCTGTGAACTGACCTAGGAGCAAATAAGTACTTCTATGTCACTGCTGTCTGAGCTGGGTCATCATGTTCTTTGGTCACAGGGAAGTATTGTATACCCTGTTAACTTTGGAGTTTCTTACCCACATCGGGTAGAACTTTACATGAGCAGTGACTAGGTTATTTCAACACTTGAGGGCAGACTTCAAGTTAGTTCTTTTATGGGTCTTTCGATTTTCGTTTCTTGCTGCTGAATAATGTATATGTTCCAGGAGCTGGTGGCAAAATGTCTAGAACCAGAATGAAGAACTGGACTAGCACTAGAAGACTGATTATCTGTGCCATTTGAATTTTACTGATTTTCACATTATAATGTTCACTTATTTTTAAGAAACAATTCTAAAATTTGGAACCGTCTTTTTTTCAGGGTACTTCCTCTGGTCTCAAACAACAAATGCTATACAATGTTCTGAAAAAGCCAATGTGAGAGTTTAGGATCGGCTTTAGAATGCACCTTTCCATGCACAAACTAACATTCATTTAAACTGGGGCAATTTATAGTTCAAGGTGTCAGCTCACCTTTCAAAAGCAGAAAACAAGTACCCAGAGAAGAGTGATATGAACATGGACAGAGCCTACAAACTCCCAAATGGCATTGACACATCTCATAACTGAACCATAATTTGTGGAAACATTCACAAGCAACACTGACCACTGCACCGTAGTGTTAGTTATACATGCAAACAGTGTATCCTTTGACTAATGCAATAGATACATATTTGCCTTTTGCAGGTACATGCTCATGCAGCTCTTCCTTATCGGGAATGGTGAATGTGTCTCTTCATAAATGCAAGAACAATATAAAGTTCATTTTTTTTAAATACCCTTGTAAAACATTTAGAAATTATATTCAAAAACATATTTGCAGTATTATAAAAGTCATCATCATAGAATTATTTAGCAGATAAGAAATGTAAAGCTTTCTAAACTTTATTCTGTTTTAAATTTACACAATGTTTAAACAATACACAAAATAGAAAAGAAACATAAAGAGTAAAGTGTAATTCACGTTATGTCTGTGTTACACTAAGCAGATATGACAGCAACATAGAGGGATTTTCTATTAACACCAAGCAAGACAGAGGAGCCTTGGATCAGTAGAATGGATCAGCCATCCAGGGTTTCTGTAGGAACAAAAACAAAAGAACTGAAAACATTTGAGCAGGCACAATATGTAAAAGTAGACACATTTGAAAAAAAAGAGCAGATTACCCAGAAAATGTGATGGATATACTTGAAAGAAAGATTTTACCTAGGCAGGTAGCAGTTAATCCTTTACAGTCATAAGTCAGTTTTATTAGTTCTAAAAAGACAGTTGAAATGTCTGAAAACCACATACAGCAGAGTCCAAGCCCATAACAGCTGTCGAACGATGTTCTAATGATCAAAGCTGAAAAAACAAATAATTCACCCTGCAATTAAAGAGACTACTGTAGGTGTATTCATCCCACTTCCTCCACCAATCTTGAAGTTGTAAAATAGGCTGGAAAGTTGTAAACACACCACAGAAAGAAAGAAAAAAAAAAAACGCTGAAGTGTATTGTCGGAAATAAACCTGTAATTTTGATGTAAGTGAAATTTGTGAAAGATCGTTAAATTATGAAAGGATAATACAAAGTGACAACTACTTACAGAATAAGCTCACATTGTCAATTTTATACAATAGAATAAACACGTGTGCTAAAAGAGATAAATGTTATTATTTGTGCAGCACGGTGGCAAAGTGGTAGTAGTGCTGAAATACAACAAGGAGACTGGGGTTCATGTCCCAGGTATATCCTGCATGGAGTTTGCATGCATGTATTGGCTTCCAGTGGCTGCTCAAGTTACCTACCTCAGTACAAAGACATGCAGACTAGGGGCAAGAGTGATGCTAAGCTGGCCCTTGATGTGTGTGTTCACACTGAGATGGACTTGCACCCTGTTGTTTCTGCCTTGTGCCTGATGCTGACTGGGATAGGCTCCAGCCGCCCCATGACCCGGCTCAAGATAAGCGGGGTTGGAAATTGGGAGGATGGATGTTATTATATGCTAAGTAACCAGCATACAAAGGAGAATAAAGTTTAAAAGCATATGAACAAAACTACTGTAAACAACAAAGCTATTATCCACTTATATTATTAAATTAAAAAAATTAACCTAATTTTTATTCTGTTTAACAAGACAGCAATTACTATTATTGTTCACAATTTTACTAACAATTTTAAATGTATATTTCAATAGGGTTCAAAAGGCAGTGTTTTTTAAATTAATCAATTGCAAAAAATGCCAAAAAATATTTAAACAGAGCATGTTTCTCACCTTTTCTTATAGTGTATATATTTTTTTTTTTATCTGCCTTAGGGTAGTACTTAAACAGCCCAACTTTTACAGCCTTAACTCCTATTGCACTTTTTCCTGCACAGCACCAGATGCAAGACATACTATAGTATCCTGATTTAGATATTACAATAAAATCATTTAACCCTTCAGTTTATATTGTGTCTACTTCACAAACATGTTAAATACCATTTAACCTTCAAAACAACAAAACAGTGCATTAATAATCTAAGTATGCTAGAAATTGTTTAAAATCTCTTTTCTAGGGCAGATGGTAAAAGTGGTAGAGTCCTGCTATGACAAAATAATGACCAGGGATTCACCCTCTGGGTTCTTTCCAAGGTGAATCAGGGTTTGGTTTATCTCTGACCATCTGGTACCTTCAAGACTACAGCCAATTTCACAACTCCACATTCCATTATTAGGGAAATACGAAGAAGCTGTTAAAACAGATAGAGGCTGTACTAATAACAGGTCAAGTGATTATAGCAATATTCATTTGAATGTTTATGAACCTGTTTATGTATATATAAGTTATTAATATGTTTAGTTTTATATCAAGAGACATACACATTGACATATTTATTTTACCCAAATAGCTAAATTAATGTTGCATTGCACCTAATAATTTTATACTTTCAATTCATCTTTATCTGAGTAAGGCAAAATGAATCATAGTAAAAAAAAAACAGTTAAATAAAATGTATTTGTTAAATATTAAAACATGATTCTAATCCACAATTTTCTTTACAGCGTTTTCTATTCTGAGTGTTCTTTGGTAAGGATAATGTTATAATGTTCAGCAGCTTTCTTTTCAACTTGGGTGTTTTTCTTGGACATGTTTACTCACAGAGTTGTACCAGAAAACACAAAGAAGGCACAGAAATGCACTGACTTCAAAATTATGTGCAAACTTTAAATATGCAGTAACACAGGCTAGCATTTGAAAACAATTATCTGCTTAGGTTGACGGCAGGATGACCAGGCTTAACTCCTGTGCACTGTAGAAACTATATGTGCAGCACCAAACTGCCTGCAACGATACCTCTTTCCTACCTACAATGATATGCTCCATAAATAATCCATCCAAGCGGTGTTACCAGGTGGGGGATTTTTCCCACTGAATTGTGGTATTTTTGAATGTTTTCTTTAGAATAAAAAATGGACTTGGGCAGCTTGCTAATTTTTGAGCTAGCCTTAAAGATGAATAATTGTAATTAACATAAAAAAATGTCCAGTTTTATTAAAAATAAAATCATTTACATGTGGTTAAATATAGAGAGACAGAGTTAAAGCCAGTAGTCAGTTCTTTCAGATTGCAATAGGTTTTGTGTGGTTAATGAAATGGCCTTGGGCTATTCTGTCTTTGACAATCTGGCAACCCTGCTTCCAGATAAACTAGCAAATGGATATTCAGGCATCTTGTCACATCATGCAATTTGCAGTATGTGATGTTTTGTATTTATTTATCTATTGCACTCATGTTGGTTTTATACATTTAGAAAATGCCTAAAGTACAGTAACTATATTGTTAACTATTGTTTGAAATTTTAACTAAATAAATGTAGTATGTAACATGTTATGATTACTTTTTACCCAGCTATTCTTCTGTCTTTATCCTGGATAGTAATAAGTTACTATAATTACTGGACTCATATGTCACTGGTGTAGTTAAATATAAATAAATATAAAATTAATTTAATGGCTCAGGTTAGCAGCCAGAGACCTAACTTACAGCCTCTGAGAGAACAAATCCTTGCAGGAAATCAAGAGGGACATCTCAGGCAATAAACAATAAGGAAATCTCTATGGTGACTTTCCCCAAAACACTCAAAAAATCAAATATATTTTTGGGATTGATAGATTTGACAATAAAAGCAAAAAACACAAAACACAACACAAATGTTATTATAATTACAGTAGTTATACACACTGTGGTGGGCTGGCGCCCTGCCGTGGTGTTTGTTTCCTGCCTTGCGGCCTGTGCTGGCTGGGATTGGCTCCGGCAGACCCCCGTGACCCTGTAGTTAGGATATAGCGGATAGGATAATTGAAGGAAGGATAGTTACAATTCAAACTGATTATAGCTTTGTTAAGTTTGACTTCATTGGGTGGAATGCTATATGCATTTAATGAATTCAATAAAAAAAAAACAAGTGATGACATTTGTTTGTGCACCAGAACCCACCTGATTAAATCTTTGTCTCCTCTTCTCAGGGGACTCAATTGAAGGAATTTTTTCCTCTGTCGCCTCATCATCTTCTTCACTTTTATAATGGGGAAGGTCTATGCCAGCTTACACTAAAATGTTGTGCAGTACAGAACACACACAATAATACCAGCATGTTAACACTCAGATAATCCCTCAGATGATTTGTGTAGACATTGAAAGCACATTATCCACAATATGGTCATACCTCTCTGTATGTTTTGGAGGTTCAGTACCTGCTGTCACCCAGTAGCCACCCACCAGCAAACACTTTCAGTTAAGGAAGTATAAGCATAATTCAAAAGAAATATGTTAACTCAGTAATAGCAACTGTAGTCTCTACTTAATTTTCATGCTTATGTGGACCATCTCACACACCATTGGCTGGACTTCAAGCTTGGTTGCTGGGATGGCAGACAATTGCCACAAAATTCACAGCTAGTACACCTGAAAAGGAGAGGTTTACCAGAATATTATCCTGACTGGGGTGTGTCAGTGAATTTCCTTGTGCTGCAATGAAGGACCTCTCATTTTTCTGTGCAGAACTAGAGACAAATTCAAAATAAAGAAACTCTTAGAAAATATTTGCTATGTTTGATTCGTTGTTAATTTAAAAACAAGTCTGCATACTACTCGATTTTAGGAAACAGTAGTTAATTATTGAAGATTATTAAAATACTAGCTGTGTAAGCCTGTGCTGTAAAAAGCCCGGGGTCCTAGAAACTATTGAAATCATCAGAAAAAAAAAATGAAATGTAGAGATGGCAGGTAATTGAAAGGAACTACTCTGGGCATTTCTCTCCCTGGAAGTTTCGTTTTGCTGATGTGCTCGCATCCCTTGTGCATTAGTGGCGGAAGGAAAAGTAAAAGGGACACCGTTTTGCCACTGTTAGCGGCTAAGTGACTTTGTCTTTCTTCGGAGGTTTAATTTTGCAGACATGCTGGCCTTGCTTGTGTATTATCGGCAGGAGGAAAAGTAAAAGGAATACCATTTTGCCGATGTTACCAGCAAAGCAACTTTGTCTTTCTTGTGCGGTTTCGTTTTGCAAACATGCCAGCCTCATTTGTGTTATTAGCGGCTAAGCAAGTTTTCTGTTTCCTTGGAAGCGGAGTTCTTACCCCGACTCCACCTCTCACTTCCGGGCCGGATAGACACACACACTTCCACACGTAGACATTTATATATAAGAAAGGCAGCTAAGTACAGTACTTAGTGCTATGACACTTTGGAAAACTCACCCCAGATACTCTATCTATACTGCAGTATGCCATTATTAGTTCACTCCCTACTAACTTGTTAATTACAGTGAGAGACAAGGTTGCTTTTTTTACACAGTAAATGAAGATTACACTCAGAATAAATTGATTTGCGACCCAGGGATTACAGCAGTGAATTGGAAAATATGGGAACCTATTTATATCTCTTGTAAACCCTTTCACTACATGTTCACTGCAAGACGATGATAGTGCTAGGAGGATAGTTGCACCTTTTTAATAATCAACATTTAACATTCTCTGTTGCTGAAAGCAGTAAGGATAATCAAGGGATGTTAATAAAGTGTGCACGGAGGGGTGCTGCTTGAATTTGTAAATCTTAAAATGTAGTTTGTTGGAAATGTAATGAAGGATGGGTCTACCACTAGGCAAAAACCCACTTAACAGTACAATAATCGACTAAGTCATAACTCCAGAGTGCAGTTTAAAATGCCATCCTGAAAGATAACAGGAAAACCCATAGGATGAAGTGGAACTATTGAATCTGCAAAATCAGCCATTATGGAAAGATGTTCTTAGCAGCACCAAGAGTAATTTTAAAGGTACCTTAAAGATAAAAGCCTACACCGTTTGGAATACTGAATCCTACGTTTTATTTAAAAGCTATATTTTTATTTAGAAATACTCAATAATACATAACTCCCCTAAATGTGGAAATATTGGCAAAATGTCTTGCAGTCTGGGTTTTGGATTGGCAGGCACCCTTAGCTGTCTGGTCACAATATATATATAAACAACAAATTAAGCAAAATAAGTGTAAAAAAAGAAATCAGTCTTTGAATTTTACTTAAAAAAATAAAAAGTGCAAAATATTATTTGTTTCCAGTTTCCATTATGTGATATAATCCAGAAACTGAAATAACAGCATCAGATGGCTGTCCCCATATGCACACTGGTACAAATCTGTGAGTGCCTGCGTGCATGGCTGCATGTGCAGTCTGAAATGTTTCACTTCTCTGGAAATTGGTAGAGCTGATCTGTGGCTTTTAAAGTCACACAGCACTAATGTCTTTACCCAGGAAACAAGAGCACAGAGAAGCATGGTCAGGAACTCTACAGTCGCACTTCAGTGACTGACTTTAAATATCTCTGTTAAATATTACCTTGGGAAAGGTAATTATAGATAAACATTATTAGGTTTATTTTAATTATGAAACAGTGGCAGCTTTTAATAGCTTATTGTTACTGAACAGGAAAAAACAACTGCTTTGAAAGACAAATATGACATGAGTTCATTTTGAAATCTTTTTACAAATAGACAAAATCATTTGTGTTGATACAAAATTTGTGAAGTAGATCAATATTCTAAATGGTCTAATTTTCTAACAGGTTTTTAAGATAATACAGAAAAAAAACAGGCACAAAAAGTCCCAAACATGTTATCAAAAAATCTTTAACTGAATTATCAAGATGACATAAGGCACAATGTGGATCTTCATAATATTTTTTTTGGAGTTCAAATGTAATTTTATTTTTTCTTCACAGACATATGTGGATTGTAAGCGAGTTCATTGCAGGATAAACATTCTGTAAACACTGACATAACTTACGGGCAGCTGTCAAGTCTTTATCAAGTTGGAGGCTTCTGTATTCTATTGAAAATATTTTGAATACAGGAAGAAAATATAAATATATCTTACAAAAAAGTTAATATTTGCTAAAGGCTTACTGTGTAAGTTTTGTCAGGGAAAAGCAAATATAGGATATGTGTATATTTTCAAGTGTTTGTCATTACTGTTTTTACTTCATACTGTGCAAACAATCTAACCAGCTTTTAAAGTTTTTATGCCCTGTAGATAATTTTAGCTTTTGTACAACCCATTGAAAGAATTTGAGCCAAGTTATACACTTTGTGAATTCCAGATAATTTCATTTTCAAAAACAGTAGTAGTTTCAACAGTTTATCTTCCGTTAAACATTATGTATGAAGTTCTTTTTGGACAACAAATGGCACAAGCTCATGCAATAGAAAGCAAACACAATTAGAAAGGACCAAACAGTATATACAATAGACGTTTCACATACAACACAACACTTGCAGCTGGACAGCGATTAAAATTTTTTAATTGCGATTAATCACATGATTATCTGCGATTAATCACAGACAAGCACAACAATCACATTGTTATTTGCAAAATTCAATAATGAACTCAAAAGTATTGCGTGTATTTGGTTTGCAAACACTTAAAACAAATAAGGTGCTTTTTAACAGCAGTATTCCCTTTACATAGTAGCTGTTAAAATATTTCTTGTAAACTTAAACATTAATGTAATCAAATCAAATATAAAACCAAAGGTATTTGCCACTGCCAGGTCAATAACGTTTTATCTAGTTTGTTATAGAAAAACAAGTTACCCTCAGAGTCCAGAGCCACGATCACAACATTATGACAGATACCTTCTGAGCAACAGCAAGTTAACATTTCTCAATCCGTTTCTTTTTTTATCTGAACTGATACCAGCAGAAACATTTTCTTTTATCAGGAAGCAGCATAAACAGTCTATGCTCAGTAGCAACTCTTTGAAGGATAATATTTTTTCCAAAAAAAATAGTGTGTGAAAAGTGCACAAAGCAATGGTTTAATATAAAACGTCTGTTGCTGCCTGTTATGCCTGCTGTCAGTGCCTGTTTGCAGTTTGGAGCAGCAGCGGCTGCACATGGGGTGGCTCGACAGCCAGCAGGAATGCACAGGGGTTTGGCTGCCTGGCTGTGTTTGTGAGACAGGTGGGTGGGGGTGGCAGTTGCAGTGAGACTTAATATGGTTTGCACCTCTTGTCATTGTAAGTGTCTGTCCTCCCATAGGTACACCAGCTACACAAACGTGTTCAGCACCATGATCAACTGGGGACCAATCAGCTGATGCCGGTACCTCACTTTCAAAATCGAAGTCCGACAAATCAGAGTACAATTCAATGATAATACAAAAATGCTTTGAGCATTCACATTGGTATCTATCCACATGCCATTTTAGAAGCTGTTTGCTCTTTGCAACTCATGCACGTGCAGGGAATAGAGGTCAAATCAACAAAGTTAACTTTCCTTCCAGCAAAAGTGTATCGAAAAGTGCAGTAACAAAAAGATCACTAATCTCTATCAATCGCTAGCGAGACTGAGGCTTTCAAAATGATAATAATAATAACAAAAACTGTGTGGATGCGTGATAAAATAATTTTCGGCGTTAATTAATTAATGCGTTAACACGATAATAACGCATTAACTTGCCCAGCCCTAGGTGGAACACAAATGAATATGGTCAAATTTGGTAAATTTACTGTAGAACTACATTCTAAGTGGTGAACTAGAGTACCCAAAAACCTACAGAGCATGGAATACATTAATTTGTCATTAATTTGTCAATTTTCACTCATTCCAAGGAAATACTCACTCATATACTAACACTTACTGTCCCTATAAAGGCACCGGTCAATCACAAGTTTATGTCTTTTGGAAAGAAACCAGAATCCAAGGTGAAAACACATGCAGGCAAGTATCCATGTAGATAAAAGTAAATTTAATCACCTAGAGATACAAGTAAGTTTTGATAAACAATACACAATGAAAAAAGACCTTACTGTATAACTGTTGGAAAATATGTGATGTATCACATATGTTAAATAAGTAAAACCTAGCATAATCCTCTTTAATTCTTTTATTTTATACTTTATTTAATACATGATTAAATAGCTTAAGTGCTTTATTGTAACTCACTTTTCAGCATTAAGTGAGTTAATAAAATGAAAGCTTACATAGGTGGAAACGTCAAGCAATATACAAAGCTGGCACATAGTTAGAAACAATGCTTTCAAAATTTTTAAATAGTATTACACTTTAAGATTAAAATGTTGTAAGAACTGCGGTGGTCTGGCGCCCTGCCCGGGGTTTGTTTCCTGCCTTGCGCCCTGTGTTGGCTGGGATTAGCTCCAGCAGACCCCCGTGACCCTGTAGTTAGGATATAGCGGGTTGGATA
This sequence comes from Polypterus senegalus, assembly GCF_016835505.1. Taxonomy (NCBI): domain Eukaryota; kingdom Metazoa; phylum Chordata; class Cladistia; order Polypteriformes; family Polypteridae; genus Polypterus; species Polypterus senegalus. The sequence goes on along the minus strand of NC_053156.1, from coordinate 156,785,670 downwards.
ATGGATGGATGTTGTAAGAAAGCAGAACATAACCTGTGAAATAAGTGAAATAAACTTTTAACAGAGCAGATGTTTATACAGTTATGATGAGTTTGAATTTCAAACAGCCATCCTTAGATGAATTTTTAACACACTTATTCCATTGTAGAATAGTGGAAACTATAACATATTTGCCCAAGGCAGGACCAACACTGTATGTGAATATAGTCTACAAAAAGGACTTGCACAAGCAAATAATAACTTACACCAGGCAAAAAGTATGGTTGCCAATCAACTGTTTTGTGTTTTGTGCATGCTTTGTAAGAACAAATTAATGAAAACACGAGAGAATTCGCAAACTCAAGAAGATCAAAAAAATTTATGTAAACTTACTTGTTATGAGTTGTAAATACTATTTTGCCTGTGTGCAAACTTAGAAAAAAATTCTAGAGGAATAAGAAAGGAATGTTTCCTTTTCTTGTTCATTTTGGCCTAAATGATTCCTTTGCTTTTGATATACAATATGTGGTATGTTATCATTTACAAAATTATTTTAATTGGATACAGAAAGATATCACGAGAATTCTGAAGGAAATAATACTGAGCATGCAGCTAGCTGAGAAGAATAACAAAGAAGAGATTTGAGAGCTTTTCGGAAGGTAAACGTTCTAACCTCTTGTCATAAGAAAATATATATATTTGAATGAATGAACTGAAACAAGTCAACAAAGTGGCCACAAAAGCAGAGAATTGTTAAGAGATCTAAAAGACACCTAGGGTGGTGGAATAAAGATGAAAAAGACCAAAGAGAAAAGAGAAGAGACCAAAAAAACATTAGACAGAGGTTACAAAACACATGTTAAAACAAGACAGGATGAAGGCATAAATAGCATTCAATTGGAAAAATTGGGAAGTGATGCAATACAAGAGAAGAAAGTGCAGATCTGAAAATGTTCAGCCTAACAGGATCCTGGACTTACTGATAGAGAGTCCTCAGAAAGTCTGTGTTGGAAACACCATCTCCAGCATCATCACACTAAGCGCTGGAACCCCCTAGGGCTGGGTACTCAGCTCACTTCTGCTCAGTCTACTGACTCATGAGTGTATGAATGCAGATGAAAAAACAGTGGTGGGTTTCATCAGCATATGTACTGTATGTCTAGAGAATAGAGACACAATGATCAGTGGACTGATGCAAGTGCAAAAATCTTTCTCTTAATGTGGACAAGATGAAACTTGACTTAAGGAAGGATCACATCAAAGAACAGTAGCCAAGTTTCCATCCAGTTTTTTGCGCCGTTTTGTTATCGACAAACAGAATATACGTAAAAAAAATGTGCGAAATTTGCTGTCTCCAGCGTGTTTCCATCCAACTGGCTTTTTATCGATAAAATGGGTGCGTGATGACGTCATCCCCTCCAAAACGAACTGTCGCATAAGTTTTGTTGTATCGCGAAACAAAATCTGCCCTTCAGCCGTTTCCATACATAATTTTGTGTATGTCGCAAATTATCTACCTTTTGTTTTCCACGTTACACCCCCTCCACTAAACAAAGAAACAAAGAAATGGAGAGATTATTCAGACAGTTTTTTGAAATTTGCCAGCTTACTGTTATTTCAGTTTCAAAAATAATTGGAATTGTATATAATATCCGAAGACGACAGCAGAATGAAGCTGTTGCTTGTCTGATAGCCCTAGAGCTCGAAGAAAGTACCCCAGTGCGACGAAACCCACGGGTATGGGAGAGACGACGGAATAAGACCTTCTGGGAGGAGGTGGTGGGGAGACACTTCACAGAAAATCTCTGGCTGCAACATTTTAGAGACACGGCCGACGTTTGAGATGTTGTGTGGATTTATCAGTCCTTATGTTGCGCCCATCACAGGTTGCCACCAACCACCGGTTCCAACCCAAAAGTGGATTGCCATTGCCCTTTACAAGCTGGCAACCTGTGCCGAGTATAGAGTAGTTGGAGAAACTTTCGGGGTTAGTAAAACTACCGTCCATCGATGTGTATATGCTGTGTGCACCACTATTAAAGAAAAATGAATGCAGCGTTATATCAGACTTCCGACTGTAGCGGAGGCCAATGAAATTGCATACCGCAATTCCTTGGTGCATCTTGTGCCACAGATTTACGGTGCGCTGGATGGCACGCATGTGCCTATTCTTCCCCTGATGGAAGGCTACTGCGATTACATTAATCGCAAAGGGTGGCCATCTATTGTTCTCCAGGCCCTTGTTGATGACAGGTGCATGAAACGAGACATTTGCGTTGGCACTCCTGGAAGTGCCCATGATGCAGCTGTGTTTGCAGCATCGGATCTGTACAGGTGAGCCTACCTTTCAACATCCGGTCTCAGTGCGATAACAACTGAATTAGTACTGTAACCTGCTTCCCTTAAGGTTTTTAATTAAAACTGAAATTTGAATTAATACAAAATAACGACGTTTAATCAAAAAAAACTAAAGTTAATATTAATGAGAGAATTTCTCATATATGCTAAAACATCTGCCATTTAATAATACAAAAAAAATGTTTAGATAATGAAACACACGGTTTATTAAATATTTTGACTGGCACAGTAAATTACCTTTGCGGTTTTTGTATTATTTAGACATCCTGAGAGACACCCCCAGGCTACAGTTGATGTGGAGGGAGTTCAGGTACCCCTTTTAGTAGCAGGAGACCCAGCCTATCTGCTACTGCATTGGTTCATCACGAGAAATAACAAGTCTCTTCATCAGATCATGCGAACCGCTCCGCTATTCTCGTTTTGATTGCACGTGATGAAAATGTATCATGTGACACATTTATTTGCGTTAAAGCCCTTTTTTTCCGACAAAAAGTGTTTCCAATGTAGTTTTTGTGACATCTGAAGTATCGATATGGAATTTATGCGCTAAAGTTAAACGGAAAAATATTATGTCGACATGTACAACATTTTATCGATAATTAGCATTTCCATCAGCTAAAATTTGAAGAGCTAACTATTTTTTCGCAAAAAACTCCTTGGATGGAAACCTGGTTAGTGTCGGCGCAATTTAGTCAATTGTTTTATATATATAGTCATTATCACTCCCTGTTGGATGGATTTCATGCTTACGCTGATATTCTTTTCTTGTTTTCTTTTCATTTTTGCATTTAATATTCAATCTTTTTTGTGACGTTTTGATGGCATTTTGTATATTTCTGGTGATCACAGCTGCTTTTATGGGGCAACATGTCGCGTTAACATTGAATGAGAGCCTATTTAAATCAACGGTTCATAGTACTTATAGTCCTAGATTGTGAGCAAAATCTTACTACTCTTAGTCGGGATTAATCAGTTTGCAAATTCATTGTGGACTTCTTGCTTTTCTCTTTTTACTAAGATTTCAGATTTTTGTTTTGGGCCTACATGTTCAGTCCAATTGATCTTATGCTTTATCAGCTTCACTTTTGACTTACAGCACGTTGAGTCTTCTCATTTGCTGGTCCCTCTCTTCATATGAGCAGCTATTGTTGTTTTCCTACAGTGCAGCACAGTATATTTATTTAGTCTAATGTACGGTGTATTCCATTAGTATGTTTTTCTTTCATTTGTTAGTTTCACTTTGCTTTGTAACTTTCACATTGCTTGACTGAAATGTATGAAAAATATACAATATGCACTTTAATCACGTCCAAATTGTTTGATTTCAATTTTAAACTGTGGAGCAGAGGAGTAAATCAAAGAACAAGGTGTCTTTGTCCTAAAAATTGGGGAGGGCACTTTATATATAGAGAGAAATTCAGTTTCCTAGAGCGTGGTAACAAGCACATGGCAAACTAGAAAAGACATACTTTTAGCAGTAGTAGCACAGATATTTGAAGAGCTTTCAGACAGTATGCACAAAACAAAGGAGCAACAAAGATACATCTGTAAAATGTTAAAATTAATGCACCAAAAAATTGATCAACTTTGCAAAATGATTGGTTCAAAACTCATTCTTCTAGAGCCATATGGGTGATCTTGCTAAGAAATAAAGAAAGAAAGACTCCTCAGTTTTAAAATAATAGTAAAGTCAATCTGTCAGTCATTTTCCAACCCACTATATCCTAACACAGGGTGACGGGGGTCTGCTGGTCTGCACCACCGTGCCACCCACTAATAGTAAAGTGTATAAACTAAATCAGAAATATTGTAAATCAGCCATGACACTAATATTTCTTCTTTAGAAATAAAATGCTACACCCCAACAAATGTTTTGGAATAGACAGACATACAAAATGTTTGAGACTATATGGAGATCTGGCTGAAACAAAGTTGTTAATTAGCTTATTTTATTTCTTCAGTGGCAGAGATTGAGGTCCAAAATTCTAAGATCAGGCGCTAAATCCTTCTTAAAAGTGTTTTTGAGTGAGGAAAAGCTAATATGTACTGAAGGGAAGGAAAGCTCCAAAGAGAACCAAACAGCTAGGATCCATGTAAATGTAGCTCATTTACTCTACTGATCTTCATACATTTTTAAAGTTGTTTTCTAACATTCATCTAAACTCATAAATTTATTGCTTAGTATACATGAGCAAACCATGTGTTTCACAGACTTTTGTTTCTCAATTAAGTCACATGATTTTATCCTATAGTTCTTTCCCTTCTATCATTAAAGCTTTTCCATGCTCTTCCTACACATTCACATAAGTCCCCCGTGTTCTTTTACCTCTCTTAACACATAATCCCTTTTCCCTTTATTCCATGAAACAATAAATAATTTATTTCTTTTCTCGAATTGTATTTTTTTTTTTATTGTTCCTTGTGCATTCTTTACACCACAATACAAAAATAGATATTTTCATTTGCTGCTTGATCATTGCCATACTTCTTTAACGTGCTTTCTTCTCGGAACACCCCAAAGTCAAAGCTGGTTTTTCCTTGATATGATGTTGAAGTCTCCCTTAAACTTTTATCATGTCTCCAGAAGATAAAGGACTCATCAGTAAACACTAAATTGTTTTTAGTGTTGTAATTCATTAAAAATAATATTTTCTTTTGTTTTTCATTTCTGTTCTTAATTTAGTTTTTCACAATTGCTTTAGTTATGTGTTTGTTATTTCATCATATACTGCCACTTCATTTTTCATCTTATTATTGTAAGCACAGCAGCACAAGAAGGTGAAAAGGGAATGAAGGCTACAAAACAGACAAAAATGCCACACCTGGGGCCTCATGTATAAACGGTGCATACGCACAGAAATGTTGCGTAAGAACTTTTCCACGTTCAAATCGCGATGTATAAAACCTACACTTGGCGTAAAGCCACTCACTTTTCCTAGGTATCTCATACCTTAAAATACGCAAGTTCTCCGCTCGGTTTTGCAGACTGGCGGCACCCAGCGTCAAAGAAATGCTACTGTTCCTGTGTAGTTACACCTGATTTTCTTGACGCGGCTTTATAAATACACTGAAACTAACCGCATATTGTTTATTAGTGTAATGCATCTGATTGTAATTAACTTGTAACAATATAATGGTCCAGGTAATAGCCTTAGTATTCCAAATACCATAACTGCTTTAGCGTTGTTACTCTCACTGCACCTTCTTCTTCTTCTTCTTTCAGCTGCTCCCGTTAGGAGTTGCCACAGCGGATCATCTTTTTCCATATTATTCTCACTGCACCACTCGGAGTATTTATATCACTGTATCTGAGTGTGAATCACAGCAGCAGCTGACCGGAAAGAGAATTATCGGTATACAGCTTCAAGCACACGCTACCTCAGCCACGGCAAAACGTTTCAAAGCCTTTCCTGTACGGACCTCGTGGTTCAGAAACAGTTTCATCCCAAGAACTTTAAACACACTCAGTCAATTGCTCCTTGTAGAACTGTTTGTACTTATAAGTACAATCACCCCACTGTAAACGTGCACTACAGTTACAGTATAATATTACACAACCTGAGCCACTTTATAAAGCGCGTATTTACATATGATGACGATATCATTTTTAAGATGAAATGCAGCAAAATATGTTTATTATATTATACAGATAAAACTTTAACTTCATTTAAATAATCTATATTCTTCACTGGGACTGGCATGAAGGATAGAATAATTAAACATGTACTACGAAGATATTTCAATGTTCCTTAAACGTTTTGAAGAATTGGCGCTCTAAGCTTACAGATGGCTTAACATCTATTACAGAGCTGATTGTGTGGCGATCGGTTACTTGGAGAAAGAAAAGCAAGGACTGCAGGGGCGGCTACGCCAATATACAGTATATTGAATATAAAACAGAAAGAGAAAATAACAACACAGCTAAAAACGCAACGATATATTTAGGCAAAAGTTAAATGCTTGTGTCATGAGCACAAAGCAGCTATGCAGTGTCCGCAACGGACGTGGCCATCCACCATGAATAAGATACCATATTGACATTGGCGGGTGAAGGGGCCACCGATTCTTTCTCTGTCCAGGGCCACCACAAGCCTAGAGCCGCTCCTGAGTACTGCTGCAATAAATTATTTCATCGAAGGTTGCACACAATCACTGTGCCGTGAAACCCATGTTTAATAACGTGCTTTAACTCCTATCATCATGAAAATGATATCACGTATACATCTCAGTATTTTAGTTATTCAGAGAGTTGTAATATCATGGATGTCATGGATTCTGTGTCCATTTGGAGTAAGAGAGCCGGTTTAAGAAGCAAGTAGTGATTCACACACATAGAGCACATAGAAGATCACATACAAAACAAAGCATTTAACATGCTACTTTAATTACGATGTGATTTGAGAAACTGGTTAATTAAACAATTTTATGATGAAGTTTATGATGTTCTATTTTAATGACAAAATAAACTACATGATTAAAGTGGAAAGATTTCGAGATTGAAGTTGACATTTCGTGCTTTTTCCCCACTGTGTGCCTTTTTTTTTCTCTGTACCCTAATAAGCTTTCATATGACACTCAGACAGTGGGCTACAACTCGCCTTTTCACGGCGAATTTGATATATGACTTCTTTTTTATTTCCAGCACTGTGCGATTTTGTGAACGTGAGCTTTCAAGTTTCTCCAACACGCTATGTCACTCGATCAACTTCCTTTTGTTGATTATACCATGGTTTAATTAAACAAATAGTATGTTTTTCCTTTGCCTCCACTTGGTATTCGCTGAAATTCTTATATTTTCCCCTGTACTTTTCCCATTGTCTTTTCACAGAAGGCTGAGTTTAAGGGCGATTTATATTGATTTGCATATTCAAAGATGCGTAATTCTGAGAGGAGCTGGGGCATTACATAAAGCGTGTGCACGAGAATTACTTTTCACGCTGATCAGGATTTAGTATGTAGCGGAAGAACGTGGAAGTTGGAGTACGCACAGATTCCTGCATCTGGATTTTTGTGTGCGTAAGCACATTTCGGCATTTGTGCTTACGCCATGTTATAGTGCGAATTCTAGGCACGTCGTTATACATGAGGACCCAGAACGTCACTACTCTGATCCAAAACAGGCCACCTCCCAGACAGCCACAGCTCAGATTCTACAGTTTTCAAAATTTCTTTCAAATGTTCCAGATATATAACATGTCATTCAAGACAGAGAAAAGCATCAAACCTCTCGATTAAAGGACAATCTTTATAAATAAAGAAAGGAGCAAAATAAGGGCAAAAAGAACCTACCTAAAAAGGCAATCCAAGGCACACAAGTCCAAATCCACAATCCAATACTCTGTACCCAAAAAAGAATCAACAAATGGTGGGCCTGCCTCTTGAGGTTCCCCCCTTAAAACACAAGCAATATATTTAAACAACTTTAAATACACAATACATAAAAATAAAACAATCTACTATATAATAAACCACTAAGATCTCTGTGTGTGTACGGTTTCTCTGATCAATCTGGTTGGTCAGGTTGGCTTAGTGTGATTTCTCAGTTTGATTTGGTATGCAAATGAGGAACTGCAAGTGTGAAACACAGAAGGTGGAGTAAGGGCGTAGTAGGCACACTGACAGTCGTCATCCAAGACAGGAAATATAAAAAAGGACAGAAGGTGCCTTGAAACTGAGGTAGAAATCAAAAGGGAGTATGGGTGAAGAGAGATTCAGACGCACAAGGATACTAAGGAAAAGGGCTGAACGTGCACATAGAGTAAGAGATGTCACATAATTTAATAATGATTCTTTTACCTGTCAGGTATAAAATAACATTAACAAAATTTCTATAATAATAAAAAGTCAATGAAACATTATGTTTGAGTTCTGGTTTTTGGTATGCTTTCTAATTTTTTTGGATTTGCAGGCTTAAATTTATCAATTTTTGGTTTATCTTGTTTATGTTCATGGATATTTTTTGTGTATTTGCTTGTTTTATTATTGATCATAGTAGAAATACACTCTTTAATTTGGGCTCTGGTAACGGAACATTTGGATTTTTTTAGGTCTAATCATAACAACATTAAGGGAAGCAGCTACACGATCATGTCAGGAATCTTTAAAAAAAGTAAGCCAAATACTCAAATGGACATCTGCACAATGTTATTTTTTAATAAAGACTCTGGACCATTACATTTTTTTAGCAAGATTGTTTTTTGCTTTTAACTTTTGTCTTGATTATAAGTATTTTCTACAACTGCAGATTTCATCCATCCAACCATCCATCCTCTTCCGCTTATCCGAGATTGGTGGCAGCAGCTTGAGCAGAAATGCCCACACTTACCTCTCCCCGGCCACTTATACTAGCTCTTCCTGTGGAATCCCGAGGTGTTCCCAGGCCAGCCGAGAGACATAGTCCCTCCAGCATGTCCTGGGTCTTCCCTGGGGCCTCCTCCTGGGTAGATGTGCCTGGAACACCTCACCAGGGAGGCGTCCAGGAGGCATCCTGATCAGATGCCTGAGCCACCTCATCTGACTCCTCTCCATGCGGAGGAGCAGTGGCTCTACTCTGAGCTCCTCCCAGATGACCGAGCTTCTCACCATATCTTTAAGGGAAAGCCCAGACACCCTGTGGCGAAAACTCACTTCAGCCGCTTATATTCGCGATCTCGTTCTTTCGGCCACTACCCACAGCTCATGACCATAGGTGAGGGTTGGAACATAGATTGACCAGTAAATTGAGAGCTTTGCCTCATGGCTCAGCTCCTTTTTTGCCACAACAGACCGAAGCAGTGCCCGCATCACTGCAGACGCCACACTGATCTGCCTCTCGATCTCCCGCTCCATTCTTCCCTCACTCATGAACAAGACCCCAAAATACATGAACTCCTCCACTTGGGGCAGGATCTTGCTTCCAACCCTGAGAGGGCACTGCACCCTTTTCTGGCTGAGGACCATGATTTTGGATTTGGAGGTGCTGATTCCCATCCCAGCCACTTCACACTCGGCTGTGAACTGATCCAGAGAGAGATGAAGATCACAGCCTGTTGAAGCAAACAGGACAACATCACATGCAAAAGGCAGTGACCCAATCCTGAGCCCATCAAACCGGACCCCCTCAACGTCCTGTATGCGGCCATAAATTTTGTCCATAAAAGTTATGAACAGAATCTGTTACAAAGGGCAGCCCTGGCAGAGTAAACTCTCACCAGAAATGAGTCTGACTTACTACCAGCAATGCGGACCAAGCAGTGACACCAGTTGTACAGGGACCAAACAGTCCTTATCAGGGGGTCTGGTACCCCATACTCCTGGATCACCCCCCACAGGATTTCCCAAGGGACACAGTTGAACGCCTTTTCCAAGTCCACAAAACACATGTAGACTGGTTAGGCAAACTACCATGCACCCTCCAGGACCCTGCCAAGGGTGTAAAGGTGGTACACTACTCCCCAACCAGGACAAAAACCACACTGTTCCTCCTGAATCCGAGGTTGGACTATCTGACGGACCCGAATAGTCTTTTCCGGGGAGGCTGAGGATTGTGGTCTGTAGTTGGAGCACACCCTCCGGTCTCCCTTCTTAAAGAGCAGGACCACCACCCCGGTCTGCCAATCCAGAGGCACTGTCCCCGATGTCCATGCATTGTTGCAGAGGCGTGTCAATCAAGACAGTTCTACAACATCCAGAGCCTTGAGGAACTCCAGGCGTATCTCATCCACCAAGGAGTTTTTTGACCACCTCGGTGACCTCAGTCCCAGAGATGGGACAGCCCACCTCCAAGCCCCCAGGCTCTGCTTCCTCATTGGAAAGCATGTTAATGGGATTGAGGAGGTCATCCCGAGTCAAGGTCAGCAGCGCATCATCCCCGCCATACACAGTGTTGACACTGCACCATTTCCCCCTCCTGAGATGCCGGATTGTGGACCAGAATCTCCTCAAAGCCACCTGGAAGTCGTTCTCCATGGCCTCCCCAAACTCCGCCCTTGCCCGAGGTTTGGCCTCAGCAAACCCCCAAAGTCGTGTTCCACTTGGCCTGCCGGTACCTATTAGCTACCTCTGGAGTCCCAAGGACAAACAGGTCCCATAGGACTCCTTCTTCAGCTTGACAGCATCCCTTACCGCCAGTGTCCACCAACAGGTTCGAGGATTGCCACAATGATAGGTACTGACCACCTTACGGCCACAGCTCCGGTCAGCCACCTCAGCAATACAGGCACGGAACATGGCCCATTTGGACTCAATGTCCTCCACCTCCCTGGGTACATGGTCAAAGTTCTGCCGGAGGTGGGAGTTGAAGCTACTTCTGAAAGGGAATTCTGCCAGACATTTCCAGCAGACCCTTACATTGCGTTTGCGCCTACCAGGCCTGACCGGCATCCTCACTCACCATTGAAGCCAATTCATTACCAGGTGGTGATCAGTTGACAGCTCCGCCCATCTCTTTGCCTGAGTGTCTAAGACATGTGGCTGCAAGTCCGACGACACAACCACAAAGTCGATCATTGAACTGAGGCCTAGGGTGTCCTGGTGCCAGGTGCACATATGGACACCCCTATGCCTGAACAATCCATGACAAGCACAGAAGTCCAATAACAAAACACCACTCTGGTTCAGATTGGGTTGGGCCATTCCTTCCAATCATGTCCTTCCAGGTCTCACTGTCATTGCCCACGTGAGCATTGAAGTCTCTCAGCAGAACGAGGGAGTCCCCAGCAGGTGTGTCCTCTAGCACCCCCTCTTGGGACTCCAAAAAGGATGGGTACAACTGCGGATTTGATTGTTAAAATCTGTCCTTACCATGATTATTCTTTGTCTTTGACCTTAGGAAACTTACTCTGACTCGCTCACTCATAAACAACATGGAAGATCCTTCTTGGAATGATAAAAAACATATTGTTTTCCTTTCATTTCTCAGTTCCAAACAAACAATTGTTATGACAAACAGCTACATTCCATATCGGGCAGTGGTGAAGTTTCAAGGTACCCTCTGTTTTCTATGTACTTTGTACAACTTGGCACTGTGACTTCACACAACGATTTGTATTTGCCTATAGCATAGTAACATGGTATTATGCTGATTTCTCCTAGTAATGTATCTGTTTATGGAATTTATTTGTATTATTTGTTGGTATTTTCATTTACTTTAAATCATTTGATTGTAATGAATAAGTTCTGGTGGTGCCATTTTTTTACTCTTCCCTTTGCCATTTTGGCTGATTTACTTATGAATTCAGCCATATTGTTGTTACAAATGGCACTGTTGATGGTCATATAACCTTACTATGATGCAACATCTGGTGTCATCATATCAACAAGATGAAAAATGGTGGTGAACTGCAGCATACCTCCTAATTTTTGGATTCTTACAATAAAAAGTAAGTGTGCGATTCTTTGTTATAGCTTGAAGAAGGATTATTTAATAAGTTTTTCTTTACATTTCAAGTACATATTTTGGACCTTAGAATTAACTTGACTAGAGATACTGAAGTAAACCGTATGTTTTTTAATTACATTATGGCCCACCTCATTTCCCTAAAATAAAATTCTTACAATTTTTGTTTTGTTTTTGTTTTTATCGGCCACACTAGGTATTTGTAGTGCACACAAGCATCAAATCAAAGAAATGGACCAAACAACAAATAAGAAATAAAAGAAAAATACTTAAAAAAAAAAAAAACAAGTAACATGAAACACCTCTAGATCTTTATATCAGTATTTCTAGTTCTGAAGATCTTGCATACAGAAAAAAACACAAGCATCAGATAAATTATGGCTATCAACTACTTCAGGAAGTTTTTTGAAGTGAATTACATTGCAATCAAATAACAAAGTAAATCTTCACTTCATCATCCTTCTTAGTTAATACAATTTACCAACAAACTAATTCCAATGGACACAGTTAACACTGAAAAAAAACGAAGCATAAGATAAAATTTGTATCTCAACAGGTTGAGAGATTTATATATTAACTCTGTAGTGGCTGAAAATAGTGATATTATCCTAAATCAGAGTATATGGATTAAATATTCAAGTTGCAAGCGAGACTTTAACTGGAGATCGCCATGACTCAATCCTCACCAACTTTACTGTTGTAAGAGGCAGTCACTAAAAAATAAGGCAGTAAAACAGGCCGAAGATCTAAACATCAACCTGAAGCTTTTCCATTGGTTCCATTCATAATGAGTTACCCAGAGGGGGACACAGTAGTCTAAGGTGTCTCACAATACTTGAAGGAAGCCAGCAGTTATAAAAATGAGATTAATACTCTGGATTGAGAATCTGTTCATTAGCAGCAATGAAAATTGTAGTTCTTTTGGTCATATTCATTCATTCATTCATTCATTCATATTGAATAATACTGAACTCCATCAACACTGGAGATGACCGATTCATCTGTTGTACACCCACAAATGATAGAGCCTACCATGGATAAGTAAGTATGAAGCATGTTTGCTGTTAAAGTGATTTAGTTATCTTTATTAATATATAGTAACAGTGGAGTTTGGCTAACATGCAGTCAGATTTTGACTGATGGTGCTTTGTGTTGGTTCATTCTTCTCAACCACTACAAAACAATTAGGGGGATGAACTAAACTTCTGAAATATTCCCTGGAACAATATTGTCATCTCTGCTGGAACTGTGACATTCTTTAGTGGTGCCATTTTTGTTGTACAATTGCCATCCAGTAATACACACTTATAAAGCTAGTCCTTTCCATTCTCTTCCACATTTGGAGTGGTTTATTTTAATGATCTTACAGTGCGATTCTGGTTTTGGCAGTAGCCCAGTTCAGTCTCTGAATTGCCACAGAATGCTCTGAATCATTTTTAATTTAGTGTAATAGGACTTGGAAAGATTTAAAATTAAGGGTAAAAGAGAGAAGATTCAGATAATGTATTTCACTCAAGCTAACTGCCAGTTCAATAATTTAATACTTAAGAAATCTCTGTTATCATACAAGTTTTGTAGGACAAACAGTGTTCAGCTATAAGAACTCTGAACTCTCCAGTTACCTAATGTTAACCGTTACTGCATCTTTGTTGATTTTTTTCTTTTTAATGTAGAAAAGTTTGATTTATATTATAGCCTGGTTCTTACTATGTGGAGACTGGGTGTTCTTATCTGGATTTTTTACAGGTAGTGCAGTATTAAAAAGCTATTTTCTCTTTGGGTATAGAATACACATTTAAGTAAGCCATACCAGTGATGCTGACACGTCAATATGCCCTATATACCATTCACATTTTTTCTTAATAAAACATTGAATTACTCTGAATTTAATTTGGCATTATTGATACTGATCAACAGAAAAGCACTTTATGTCAAAGTGCAAGCAAATTTCTTTAAATTGTTTTAAATTACCAAAAATAAACTGCTCAAAAAAATTAAAGGAACACTTTGAAAACACATCAGATCTCAATGGGAAAAAGAAATCCTCCTGGATATCTATACTGATATAGACTGGGTAATGTGTTAGGAACGAAAGGATGCCACGTCGTTTGATGGAAATGAAAATGATCAACCTACAGAGCCCTGAATTCAAAGACGCCCCAAAAATCAGAGTGAAAAAATTATGTGGCAGGCTAGTCCATTTTGCCAAAATTTAATTGCAGCAACTCAAAATTGTACGCAGCACTTTGTATGGCCCCTGTGTTCTTGTATACATGCCTGACAACATCGGTGCATGCTTCTAATGAGATGACAGATGGTGTTGTGGGGATCTCCTCCCAGATCTGGACCAGGGCATCACTGAGCTCCTGGACAGTCTGAGGTGCAACCTGGTGGCATTGGATGGACCAAAACATAATGTCCCAGAGGTGTTCTATTGGATTTAGGTCAGGAAAGTGTGGTGGCCAGTCAATGGTATCAATTCCTTCATCCTCCAGGAACTGCCTGCATACTCTCACCACATGAAGCCAGGAATTGTCGTGCACCAGGAGCCACTGTACCAGCATAGGGTCTGACAATGTGTCCAAGGATTTCATCCTGATACCTAATGGCAGCCAAGGTGCCTTTGTCAAGCCTGTAGTGGTCTGTGTGACCCTCCATGGATATGCCTCCCCAGACACTTATTAACCCACCACCAGACTGCTCATGCTGAATGATGCTACAGGCAGCATAATGTTCTCCATGGCTTCTCCAGACCCTTTCTCTTCTGTCACGTGCTCAGGGTGAACCTGCTCTCATCTGTAAAAAGCACAGGGCGATCGAGCTGCATGCTGCTGGGCAGTGAGCTCAGGGCCCATTAGAGGACATGGGGCCCTTGGGTCACCCTCATGAAGTCTTTCTGGTTGTTTGGTCAGAGACATTCACACCAGTGGCCTGCTGGAGGTCATTTTGTAGGGCTCTGGCAGTGCTCATCCTGTTCCTCCTTGCCCAGAGGAGCAGATACTGGTCCTGCTGATGGGTTATGGACCTTCTATGGCCCTCTCCAGCTCTCCTAGAGTAACTGCTTGTCTCCTAGAATCTCCTCCATGCCCTTGAGACTGTGCAGGGAGACACAGCAAACCTTCTGGCAATGACACGTATTGATGTGCCATCCTGGAGAAGTTGGACTACCTGTGCAACCTCTGTAGGGTCCAGGTATCGCCTCATGCTACCAGTAGTGACACTGACTGTAGCCAAATGCAAAACTAGTGAAGAAACAGTCAGAAAAGATGAGGAGGGAAAAATGTCAGTGGCCTCCACCTGTTAAACCATTCCTGTTTTGGGGGTCATCTCATTGTTGCCCCTCTAGTGCATCTGTTGTTAATTTCATTAACACCACAGCAGCTGAAACTAATTAACAACCCCCTCTGCTACTTAACTGACCAGATTAATATCCCATAAGTTTCATTGACTTTATGCTATACTCTGATTAAAAAGTGTTCCTTTAATTCTTTTGAGCAGTATATAAAACACAAATTGCCTCATAGTTAGGAGACCCGGGTTCGCTTCTCAGGTCCTCCCTGCGTGGAGTTTGTATGTTCTCCCCGTGTCTGTGTGGGTTTCCACCGGGTACTCTGGTTTCCTCCCACAGTCCAAAGACATGCAGGTTAGGTGCATTGGTGATTCTAAGTTGTCCCTAGTGTGTGGTTGGTGTGTGTGCGTGTGCCCTGCAGGGGGCTGGCGCCCTGCCCTGGGTTTGTTTCCTGCCTTGCACCCTGTGTTGGCTGGGATTGGCTCCAGCGAACCCCCGTGACCCTGTAGTTAGTATATAGTGGGTTGGATGATGGATGGATGGATAAAACACAAATTGATTGATCACACAAGTATTCACCCTCTTTAATAAGGCATACATAATATCAGCACTGATGCGGCCAATTACATAGTTTTAAAAGTCACATAATTTATTTAACGGACATCACATATATGTAGTCAAAGGGTTTTAGATTATTGGGTCTGGAATGTTGCCTATCCAATGCAATGAAGTCAAAAGAACACTCCAAGCAACTCAGTGAAAAGCTAATTGAAAAATCAGGGGATGGGGACAAGAAAATATCCAAGTCATTAAATATACCTTGAAGTTCAGTTAAATCAGTCAATTAAGAAATGGAAATGATATGATGCAGTTGTAAATCTGCCCAAAGCAGTCTGCCTTAAAAAACTGAGTGATTGTGCAAAAGAAGAAGATTAGTAAGGGATGCCACCAAGAGACGACTGATAACTCTGAAGGAGTTACAAGCAACAGTGAGTTAGCCTGGAGAGACTGAGCATACAAATACTGTTACCTGAAATGATACCATTTCAAAGTATCAAACAGCCACTGTTAAAAAAAAACAACAACAAGACTCTGAAGTCAGCTGAAAATTTGAGCTTTATGGCCATTAGACTAAACTCCATGTTTGGTTGAACCGGAACATAACCCGTTATTTATAAACATGCCATCTCCTCTGTGAAGAATGGTGGCAGCATCATGTTGTCGTAATACTTCTCTGTAGCAGGAACTAGAAGGCTTGTAAGGGTGGAAGTGAAAATGAATTCAGCAAAATATAGCTAACTCCTGATGGAGAACCTGATGGAGCCTACAAAAAAACTGTGCCTTTCCAGCAAGGCAACGACCACAAACACCAAAATGTCACATGCCTTAAAAATGGCTTAAAAACAACAATGATAATGTTGGAGTACCAAGTCATAATCCAGATCTCAATCCAGTTTGTGGCTGGGCTTGGAAAACACTGTTTACTCACAATCACTATACAACTTCAGAGCTTTGCAAAGATAAATTAAGAAAAAAAGCAGATGTGCAAAGCTAATAAACACCGATGCACAAAGACGAAGGACTTTATATTTGCAATAAATTTAGACAACTTTGCAGAGATTTGTTTTCACTTTGACATTAAAGAGTCTTTTTCTGTTTATCAATGTTAAAAAGAGGCAGATATAATGTATAAAAACTGCTCGAAAAAATTAAAGGAACATTTTGAAAACACATCAGATCTCAATGGGAAAAAAAATCATGCTGGATATCTATACTGATATGGATTGGGTAATGTGTTAAGAATGAAACGATGTCACATCGTTTGATGGAATTTAAAATTAATAACCTACAGAGGGCTGAATTCAAAGACACCCCGAAAATCAAAGTGAAAAAATGATGCGACAGGCTAGTCCATTTTGCCAAAATTTCATTGCAGCAACACCAAATAGTACTCAGTAGTTTGTATGGCCCCCACATGCTTGTATGCATGCCTGACAACATCAGGGCATGCTCCTTATGAGACGACAGATGGTTTCCTGGGGGATTTCATCCCAGATCTGGACCAGGCCATCACTGAGCTCCTGGACAGTCTGAGGTGCAACCTGGCGGCGTAAGATGAATAGAAACACAATGTCCCAGAGGTGTTGTATTGGATTCAGGTCAGGAGAGTGTGAGGGCTAGTCAATGGTATCAATTCCTTCATCCTCCAGGAACTGCCTGCATACTCTCGTTACATGAGGCCAGACATTGTCGTGCACCAGGAAGAACCCAGGACCTACTGCACCAGCATAGGGTCTGACAGTGGGTCCAAGGATTTCATCCCGGTACCTAATACCAGTCAAGGTGCCATTGTCTAGCCTGTAGAGGTCTGTGTGTCCCTCCATTGATATGCCTGCCTGTACCATCACTGACCCCCCACCAAACCAGTCATTTTGAACGATGTTACAAGAAGCATAACATTCTCCACAGCTTCTCCAGATCTTTTCACGTCTGTCACATGTGCTCAGGGTGAACCTGCTCTCATTTGTGAAAAGTACAGGGCACCAGTGGTGGACCTGCCAATTCTGGTATTCTATGGCAAATGCCAATCGAGCTCCACGGTGCTGGGCAGTGAGCACAGGGCCCACTAGAGGACGACGGGCCCTCAGGCCCCTCATGAAATCTGTTTCTGATTGTTTGGTCAGAGACATTCACACCAGTGGCCTGTTGAAGGTAATTTTGTAGGGCTCTGGCAGTGCTCATCCTCCCTGCCCAAAAGAGCTGATACCAGCTCTCCTAGAGTAACTGCCTGTTTCCTGGAATCTCCTCCATGTCCTTGAGACTGTGCTGGAAAACACAGCAAACCTTCTGGCAATGGTACATATTGATGTGCCATCCTTGAGAAGTTGGACTACCTGTGCAACCTGTGTAGGGTCCAGGTATCACCTCATGCTAACCAGTAGTGACACTGACTGTAGCCAAATGCAAAACTAGTGAAAAAACAGCCAGGAAAGACGAGGAGGGAAAAATGTCAGTGGCCTCCACCTGCTAAACCATTCCTGTTTTGGGGGTCATCTCATTGATGCCCCTCCACTGCACCTGTTGTTAATTTCATTAACACCAGAGCAACTGAAACTGATTAACTGACTACTTAACTGACCAGATCAATATCCCAGAAGAGTCATTGACTTGATGCTATACTCTAATTAAAAAATGTTCATTTAAAGTTTTTGAGCAGTATATATATATATATATATTGTGAGATATGGCCGTGGCTGTGATGTGACGTCCGGGCTCGAACCAATGATTGAAGAACATGGGCCCGATCCTTATGACCTCACTTCCTGTCTTCCCCTTTAAAAGCCTGCCCTTTTTCCCTTTTCCCTCAGTCTTGTTCTAGACTCAGTTGTATGCACATCAGTGCTGTTTATTTGATAAAAAAAGACTTTGCAGCCAGGATACCATATTATACAGGTGGCTGCCCCAAACCTTTCTGTTTATGTGTCAATTTTGTGACTATATATATATATATATATATATATATATATATATATATATATATATATATTGTCAGGGATGCCAGGGGCAACGACCCGGCCGGGACGGCGTGAGGGAACGGAAGAGGGTCAGAGCCTACCCTGAATCACGTGGGGGCCGCCTTCCTGGTTGCTCTGGGGGCCACGGGTACAGGGCATGGAAGCTCCACCCTGTAGGGGCCCGTGGTCACCGCCAGGAGGCGCCCAATGCCTTGGGACCTGTTACCCCAGCACTTCCGCCACACCAGGAAGTGCTGGGGGGGAAGATTTAGGACGGCACCCGGAGAGCTGCCGGGAGGACAGCCGGCACTTCCGCCACGCTGGGCGTGGCCAGAGGAGGAATGCCGGGAACACCTGGGGCTCATCCGGGGACTGTTTAAAAGGGGCCGTCTCCATTCATTCAACGCTGGAGTCGGGAGGAGGAAGGACAAAGCACAGAGGAGGTGTGGAGGCGGCCTGAAGAAGGCATTTGTAGCCAGGACTGTGTAATTATTGGGGTTTGTGCACTAATGATGGCTAGCTCCACTAATGGCAGTACTGGTAAACAAACTGAAAAAAGTATGAAATAAAAAAATTTTTTTTAGTTTAGTTTTTGCATCTTGAAAAAATAATTTTTTTTCTTATCCTTATATATAATTTGATACTATCCGTTTGTATGGTGTTTGCGTCAATACCTCAACTCAATACAAGTTAGAACCATGCAATAAGTTGGCTTTTGGAATGTTGGTTTGGTGGGACGTACTTTCCAGGACTAACATCGTCGACTGACTTAAACCCTTCGACATTACCATAAGTAATTTACGAAATCTATCTTTGGGCAGTTCGGTTTTGGCATCCATCCTTCTGACATCTGTTGGCAAACTGAGTAATGATGGCTGGGTATTAACAACAGTAATTGTTTAAATTTTAGCCGATCTCAGATCCAAAATGACCACGCCAACATAATTATTACTCCGACTCTGATTAGAGTTGTAAAATACGGTTTGTTTGGAAAATTTGTTTGCTGGAAAAAGTCAAATGAGGTGTGCCGAAGGGCTGAGTTCATGTCTCGCAGCCCCATTTAAACAGTGTCATGCATGCGCGAGTAGGAGGCGGCGGATGGACCTTAAGCCACATCGAAAGACGTTCGTCGGCAGGGAGTGGTGGGGTACTAACCTTTCTCTTTTGTTTTCCAGGCATAGGAACTTTCCCGCACTACGTCCACTTCCGCCCTTCCTCCTCCATCTTCCCTGATGTCAGCAGTCCCATCATCCCTCACACCTCCTTCCCAGCATTCCTCCACTTTCGGCTCCTCCCTTATAAAATGGCCGCCGATGCCTAGAATGGCGTCGCTCATATGAACTGTTTTGTTTATATAATTTTGACCTTTTTGAATTAGTGGATTGTCCACAATATACGGGGCCGGAAAACCCCAAACCTTTGTGCTGCTTGTTGTTGAGTCTGTTACATTGGCGTAGCCGGCAGGATACTAGTCCGAGGCAAATGACGAAAGGACAAGACCTCAACACAGTACTCCAGGGGATGAACGCCCAAATCCTCGCCCTGCAGCAAGCGCAAACCCCTACCACCAGGGAGTTGGAGCAATGAAGGCCCAGTTGGCAGAAGCTCGGAGGGTAAGACCCGATCCGCCTTGTCTAATGCCCCCGCCTCTGGTACCTATGACCGAGGCCGACGACATCGAGTCCTACCTGGGCATTTTTGAACGGACGGCCACCCGGAACGAGTGGCAGCGGTCCGAAGTGGGCGTCCATTCTGGCGCCCTACCTGAAGGGGCCCGCGCAGCACGCTTATTACGATCTTCCCAAGGAGGAGGCCGCAAGTTACGACCTCCTGAAATAGGAGATCCTGCCACGCTACGGCATTACGCCGGGCCAGCAGGCGGTCGAATGGCGAAGCTGGCAATTTGACCCGGAGAAGCCTGCCCGAGCGCAGGCCTTCGACTTCTGGGGAAAGATGGGGCGGTGGCTTTGGCTCGCGGGTCCTCAAGCCAGGAAGGTCGTGGAGCAGGTGGCCTGTGAGGGCCTGGTAAACGCCCTGCCTAGCTCCCTCGCCCAGCAGGTCCGGCGCCATCCCTATAAAGACATGTCAGGACTCCTGGAGGTCCTGGAGCGTCAGCTAGCGGTCTACCAAGCCGGGGGGTTGGAAAGGCAAGCGCGTGGGAACCGACAGGGACGGGCGGCCCACCCCGAGCCCTCTCGACGCGCTGCGGAAGCACCGCCGAAAGCCAAAGAGAAGCCAGCCTCTCCGCGCTGTTACAAGTGTGGGGAGACAGGCTACCACCTCGGAGCCAATGGACTGCACCTGGGCCTCCACGGAAAGGTACTGGCAAGTCCAAACACGGGAGTGGTGTTATTAAATGGGCACTCGGTGGTGGCTTTATTTGACTCCGGCAGCAACATTACCATTGTCGCTCACCGTTACGTATTAACGCGACAGTGGCTTTCGCAGCATTTGCAAGTCACGTGTGTGCATGGGGAGACCAAGTCTTACCGTTCCGCCCGGTGTAATATCACATGGAAGGGGCAGGTATCCAATATGACGGTCGCGGTGTTGCCTGAACCCCCCTATCCAGTAATCTTGGGACAAGACTAGTCGCAAACTAATTGCGGTAAGACGAACACTGCTCCCGGGGCCTCCCTAGGTCTGGCTATGAGGGGACAAGGCACCCTTCCCGCGGTCTCCACGCCATGCTCGGAGGCAAGCCTTAATGGCGCAGGCACGTCGGGGGACGTTTCTCAGGCGACGGACTCTGACACGGATGTATCCGCCGGAGAAGGGACAAGCCAGGGAACACTTCCGCAAAACCGCCCACAAGACCCCCTGAGCAATTTGGACCATCAATTTCGGTCCACGCCTGCCTCATTTAAAAGGGAGCAGTGGAATGACGATTCCCTGCGGTTTGCCCAGAATGCGATTGTTCTTCCAGGCAGCTCACAAGCTGACAGTTCCATGCCACGTGAGCCCTTCTCTGTGCTAGAGAATGATCTGTTGTATCGGGTAGCAACCCACGAGGGGTTCATTCCGCTGCATGTCACCTAATTTTCTTAACCAGTATATTATTATTTTGCATTTATAATGATTTTCATTTAGGTCAGCAACAAAACAAAAAGTTGCCAGGGGCCCAATGAACATGAGCATCTCAAGGGATAAGGACAAAAAAGTCCACATTTTAGAATATGAGTTCATATGGGTTAAATAAGAGCCATTTGCATGTGGGTAAGAAGGTTTTGTTGGATTATTTGCAGTACAAGCTTAGAGTGAAGGGTTAAGATGGGACAAGAGACTAACATGTGATGAGGCAGTGCAGCCACAAAAAAAGAGAAAGAGGAAAGACAGGATGTGAGTAGAATTAAAACTTTATAGTGACTCTTTCATCTTCCTTCCTTAAGTGTTTTACGTTATTTCCTTTAATATTGTTCCCAGTTATGGTGGCACACTGATGGATCCCTCTATCAAATATGATTTCACAGATTTAGCATATATATTACAGATGTTATACATTTTTATACATTTTCCATTTAGACAACTGTTGTTATTAAAGATGCCAAAGTATAGGGTGAGTCAAAATTATGTTAACACTAATGGTACTGCTATGTACAATTTTTGTAGATATGTGGAAAAATTGTTGTCATTTCTACATGGTGTGACCAAAATGTATACACAGACCCTTAAATTAAAGTTTGCAATGTGCACTTAATCATATCTGAATTGTTTGATTTGAAATTTTAAACTTTGGTGCAAAGAGGTAAATCAGAGCAAAATGTGTCGTTTCAAACATTACATAGTTTTGCACACAAAAGAAGTATGTTTGTCTTAGTTTTAATGTCATGTAGAGTTTTATTATTAATAAAAGAAAAACAAATATTATATTACACCTGAAAATGTATTGTGTTATTTTATTATTATTAGAAGTCGCTATTGATGCAGTGTAACAGATGCCAAAAAAAAAAAATTAAAGAATGTTAATAATCGACTGATCTTTTTAAAGGTGGTGCTGAACACTGTCCAAAGTTCCATGCACTGTAACATGATCATGAAAAACATATCTCAGTTCATCTGTCGTGATAATTGCTGTGTCAACTTACAGTACAGTATGAGGTCGATGTTCCATAATGTCGATGACCACCACTGAGATTCATGGAAGGTTTTTTTTGGTTTCGATGCATTAGTCACAAAACAAGTAGGACACTGTTTTTTCATGAATTGCTGAGCTGTGCATTTTTACAGGAGTACTCACAATGGGATATTGTTCTAAGAGACCAGCCTGTGTCAAACTGAAATAGCCTGAACAAACATACAGCTCCAAAATTGAAATCTGCTGTTCCAATTAATAGGACAAATCTCCTCTCTGGCAAGCACAAAGATAGTGTAACAGATCTAACAAAACCTTTATGCTAGCTTCTCCTGTCTATGTGTGCAGCTACTAAAATCGAGGTGCGACTACCTACCTTGTGTGGGGCTACTTTTTCATGCACCAGCCTGTATATATGAAAACAGCATCTTGATTTTATTTGGAGTGGTTAAATACTCTAAATATATATTAGCTACTTTTTATGTGTTCAGATATAGTTTCAGCTCCCAGTCATCAGTTCGAGGATAAAGAATTATTTTTTAAATTTCAGCACCATCATTGACCCATAAAAAATGTACAGTATGGACACTTGCTAAACTACACTGTGCAAAAGTGCACTACAGTTTCATATACTGTACTCAGATTTCCTACTTTGTTCTTTAGCACCCTAAATTCCCAGGCGGTACCCACTCCAGTTATTATCAAAACTGTACATTGCTCAGCCTCAGAGATCAAACAAAACTGTGCTGTTTTCATGCAATATGGCCTTGGGTATGGTTAAAGCAAAAACTTTTTTTACAAAAAAAAAAAAAAAATCCAAGGATTATTTGGAGCAAAATGAAAATAAGGATAGAAAGAAAAAAAAATCAACTAATTATGGGGATGGAGGAACTCTTTAAATTATACTTCATCTATATTCAAGAACCAAGCAAAGAAATATCAAAGAGAGTATAAGTTGAATCATTAATTTTACTTTGATGGAGACATAATACAACAAAAAAAAAAAGTAACATCTCCTATTTAATTTCCAATTAAAGACACTTGTGCAAAACACATTTCTTGCAGAAATACACCAGAATCTTAGTGATTACAAGCTATACTTTTAAAATATTTTTGTGTGCATCTTTTAGAAAAAGTTTATCATATGTTTATTTACTTGAGAATTAAAATAATATTATAAGGCAGTTGTGGCATATTAAAGAATGAAGAAAATATTTAACTTATGCTTTTTCTTGAAGCACAACATGCTGTTATTGCTTTTCAATATTAATTTGTTTGAATTTTTTTTCTTCTAGCAGCAGATGTTTTATAAATACAGAAAGTATATTCTAATTGAATGAAAGAAATGCACACATCTATATATAGATAACAGTACATTGCCTGAGGTGCTTTATTTTGTCATTGTACAACTGATGCCAAACAACAATATATGACCATCTATTATTTTGGTCTTCTTTTCAGACGCCAGCAATTTATGGCTCACACACACGCAACTCTAAGAAGAAACACAGACATTAACACCTGCACTTTTAAATCTGGATTTTTTTTTTCACATAGGATCAACTTTGCCTACTAAAGATTCATAGGTCTCTTTTGCTTGATGGCTGTCTACTTTCCCCATTTAAACTGCTTTATTATGTTCTTACTCAACAATTCACTTTTTTTTTATCAGTTCTGTCTTACTGTAGTTCTTCTACCAGCTCCCAATGTACTCCAACTTTTTAGAAAGATCTTTATGAATAAAACAGTACTGTCTGATAGACTCAATTACGCCATTACAAAAAATGTAAAAAAAAAAAAAAGAAATCATCATGTTGAAGAATAATAATCAGGTCAGTTCTATGGCTAATTGTGTCCTAATGGGAGACCCTCTGACAATAAACTTTTTGATGATTTTAATAAGACTCATTTCAAGCCACACAGGAAGTCGACAATACAAATTACACCAGAAATTTATAGTGCACTAGGCCACAACTTCTTCTTTGTGAGTAATACATATTTATAAAAATAATGTGAGGGTCACTGCTGTTCTCACTAAGAGATGTAACATAAAAGAAAAAGCAAGATGAATGGTTTGCAGGCTATTTGCCATCCTCCAAAATTGTTGAAAGTGTAACTGAACTCACCTGCTGCCTCATCTGCACTTTTAGCTTTGTTAGTAGAGCTATTGTGCTTAAAGCTATAAAAAGCCTCCTCCCCATCCTCCATTTAATCACTTAAAAAGCATCAATAATTCATTTAGCAAGACAGAGTCATTAATAATAACAAAGCAGATAAAAACATGAAATTGAGCTAAAAAGTGAAATGGCCTGTTATGCTAGCACTGATTGGTTGAGAGAGGACTTTCCCCTAGTTAAGGCACTTGAGTGATAAACTGGAGATTTGACTAAATAATTCTGTATGATGGTTTTCATGTATTTTTTTTACCTTTTTACATTTGGATCATCATACTGGTTACCATTGCTATTTCTCAGCTCCAAAGTCCTGTGTTCAAATTCTGTCCTAGATACCACCTGTGTGGAGTTTGTCAATTTTTATCAGGTTTGTGTGGGTATCTTCCCCAGTTATTTTAACTTTACTCACACATTCTGTGATTATATTAAGGTGTTAAATAAGTATGTGGAATTTTCAAAAAGGATCCACACTTTTATATTTTTGTTGCAAACAGTGAAGGAGTAGTAATTGGGCATTAAATAGTTGGTACGACGAAAAATGCATCACAAACGAAGGTGACTATGTAGTAAGGTGATGGAATTTGTTTTTTAAATTCCTAATAAACAGAAAAAAAACGGTACAATGCTGAGAAAATTGCATCGCAAACGAAGGTGACTATGTAGAAAAGTGATGTAATTTGTTTTTTTAAATCTATACTAATAAAAGGCAAAGCCCTCACTGACTCACTCACTCACTCACTCATCACTAATTCTCCAACTTCCCGTGTAGGTTAGAAGGCTGAAATTTGGCAGGCTTATTCCTTACAGCTTACTTACAAAAGTTGGGTAGTTTTCATTTCGAAATTCTACGTATAATGGTCATAACTGGAACATACTTTCGTCCATATATACTGTAATAGAATGCAGCTCAATAGCCATGGGAGGCGGAGTTTCGTATTAAAATATTTAACCAACCACATTTCAGCCGTCATTTGTTGCCAGGCAGAGAGGCTTTCAGGATCTGTTGTGGAGGCACTCTAACACAGAATAAATGTCGATTAACCTATTGCTTCAACCAATCAGATTTTGAGTTGGTGTCAGTAGGGCCCTTTAGCAGGCGTACGGCAATGTCACCGTATTCAGACCCATTGATTGGATAGAAGCCGATATGAGGAAGTCTATGACGCCTTTGAACGCATCACAAACGCTCCGAGTGAAAGATCGTCGTGTGCACTACAGCCAACTCCATGGCAGGATTCTGGACAATATTATTTGCCAGACACAGACCAGATTTCAAGACCATGAAACCTGATGTTTGTCACGCTCCTCGAACCCCAAAAGTTTTGGGAATACAAGAAAAATTTCACGCATGCAGCCTTCTACACTTTAACACAACAGCCACGGAGCGCTTTTTGATCTGTCTCAGCTAAAAACGGAACTGACTTTAATGTATGCTATGGATGATTTTGCAGGAAAATCTCCTACTGATCTCCTTGACTTCCTTCATCAGAAAAATCTGAATGTGAGCATGGGGCGGCTGTTCACATTGGTATTTGGCGGAGAGCATTCCCGTGTGCACTGATTCTGTCGAGCGGACATTTTCAGCCCTAAAGCGAATTCAAACTTATGCCAGGAATACCATAGGGCGGGTTCGCCTCTCACCATTAGCTTCGATGGCGATAGAATTTGAGGTTTTGATGGAACTGCTCGGATAATCCATACGACAGAGTAATTGAACCGTTTTTGAGTAAAGAGAGGACGATGGATTTTGTTTACAAATAATCCAAATTTTTGGTGAGTGAAATGTTGCGATTTTCCTAAATGATATTGCACGTTTATTAGTTATTATTGATGTTTTTTATGTGTCTCGTGGCTGTGGCTGCAGTAGAAAGGAAGTTGTTCATCCCTGGTTTGTCTATAAAATAAAGCCATTTATTGTGGCTACAGGAGTATATATACGTATATACACCCCGATCTACATACTGTCAAATAAACGAAACACACGCCATGGTGCAACACGAGAGGCTTCGCCTCTAGCGCTGACGTCCGAGGTTCGATTCCTGAGATGGGGTGCAGTGAGTGTGTACGCCTGATGAGCCCAGAATTAGGGCGAAACACGTGCCGCGTATTGTTTGCATTATTTGACAGTAAAACTATTTCAGTATATTCAATATATATAAATCAGCGCTTCCCGATTCATTTTACCCTCGCACCCCCTTGGTTTGAGAAGAAGTACGAAAAAATATGAGGTTAACGCAGAAAAAAAGATCACCAATTGAAGTTTTATGAATAATGGATATTTTATTCGCCATAAATAATTATTTTGGTAAAGCCATACTCAGTGTGATCCTCCTTCCATGTTCTATTTTTTTCGCGACTAGCCATGATTACATGAACGGTAAAAAAGTAAGAGCGAAGCGAGGGTGATATATCCAGTCAGGCAGGCGACAGCTCAATAGCTTGAATTTGGATATAAGTAGGTTTTATTTAGTCAACAGAAATATCTTTGGTAGGAATGTAAGATGAATTTACTCTTTAAATTTCTATGGTGAAGAAAAATGTATGCAATGCTGACTAAATTTACCTTTCATTCCTACCAAACATATTTCTGTCGACTAAATAAAAATTACTTATATTTAAAATTTAAATAGAACTTGAACAGATACGATACTTCATAATACCCAAGCAGCACTACAGTAAGTGCACGTAAGAGCAGGAGTCATCCATTTTTTTTTTCATTTTTCTTCCTCGATGGATTCTGGCACCCCCAGCAACAGCTGCTCGCACCCAAAGGATATATATATATATATATATATATATATATATATATATATAGAGAGAGAGAGAGAGAGATATACTGTAGAGATTTATAGAGATAACAGTGACAAAACAATTACATTCATTACATTGACAATCATGTTACGTTATTTTCAAAATGTTTCCTTTTCTTTTTCATTACTTCTTTAACACACTACTTCTCCGCTGCAAAGAGCGGATATTTTGCTATACAGTAATCCCTCCCTATATCGCGCTTCGACTTTCACGGATTCACTCTATCGCGGATTTTAAATGTAAGCATATCTAAATATATATCATGGATTTTTCGCTGGTTCGCGGATTTCTGCAGACAATGGGTCATTTAATTTATGGTACATGCTTCTTTAGTTTGTTTGCCCAGTTGATTTCATACAAGGGACGCTATTGGCAGATGGCTTAGAAGCTACCCAATCAGAGCATGTATTACATATTAACTAACACTCCTCAATGATATACGATATGGTTCCCGCGCGGTGCTTGATTGTTTGCTTTTCTTTGTCTGTCTCACTCTCTCTGCCTGACGGAGGGGGTGTGAGCAGACGGGATGTTTGCACAGAGGCTGTTTGCCTAGAAGATACGGAGGCTCCTCTTTGGCATACTTAAAAACCCAAAAGCACGTATTGATTTTTTGATTGTTTGCTTTAATCTCGTGCTCTCTCTCTGACGTTCTCTGTGCCTGACGGAGGGGGTGTGAGCAGAAGGGCTGTTTGGACAGAGGCTGTTTGCTTAGAAGATACGGATGCTCCTCTAAAAAATGCCACTTTATCGCGGTGCTTCGGCATACTTAAAAGCACAGAAGCATGTATTGATTTTTTGATTGTTTGCTTTTCTTAGCGAGCGCTCTCTCTCTTTCTCTGAAATTCTCTGCTCCTGATGCACACACTCCTTTGAAGAGAAGATATGTTTGCATTCTTTTAATTGTGAGAAAGAACTGTCATCTCTGTCTTGTCATGGAGCACAGTTTAAACTTTTGACTAAAGGGTGTTATTTCATGTCTAGAGGGCTCTAATAATGTTAACAGTGTAGGAGAGTTTATAAGGGCTTAAAATATATAAAGATAACCATACAAACATATGGTTTCTACTTCGCGGATTTTCATCTATCGCGGGGGGTTCTGGAATGCAACCCCGCGATCGAGGAGGATTACTGTATATATATATATATATATATATATAATATAATGTGTGTGTATATATATATACAAACTGTATATATATATATATATATATATGTGTGTGTGTGTTTGTGTGTGTGTGTATATATATGTACAGTATATTTATCTGTATGTATGTATATATGTATATGTAGACATGTTTATATGTATATATGTCTATGTATAAATGTTTATATGTGTGTGTCTGTGTGTGTGTATATATATATATATATGACAGCAACACTCATATCAATGACAAAACAATTACATTAACAATCATGTTACGTTATTTTTAAAATTTTTCCTTTTCTTTTTCATAACTTCTTTAACACACTACTTCTCTGCTGCGAAGCGCAGGTATTCTGCTATTCCTAATAAATAGAGCTAAAAAAAGTGTGGAAACTTTTTGAACGTCCCTCATATAACGTGAATGACTGTGATGTTATGTGTGGGTGCACCCAAAGACTTGTTTGAATCCCAACTTGCACCCACTGCTGTCAGGAAAAACTCCAGCTTCTGTGACCCTTGTATTGTATTATTGTTTACTTTTTTGGCTGGTGCCTCTATCCAAGGCGACTTACAACATTTGAGATACAACTGATTACATTTCATTTGTTTTTCCAGTTGGAGCACAAACAAGTGAAGTGACTTGCTCATGGTCACATGGTGTTTGAAGTGGGAAATGAACCCACAAACTCATTGTTTGAATTCCTAAGCCTTAACCATTATGCCTTGAACTTATTCTATTATGTATGGAAAGAAATTTGGATTGTAACACGCTATAAGATATTGATTCAGAGGCAAGCACTGGTTCAGAATGGGTTCAGATCCCAGCTTACTAAATTGTGAGGTCTGTACATTCTCACTGTGCCCATGTTTATTTTTCAGTTTACACCAGTTTTCCTCCTACATACAAAGTCATGTGTTTGGCACCTTTAAATTGGCAATATATGAATGACAATGGTGATTTTTGAGTCTGGTCTATGATGGATGACTCCTTATTGTGAATTTGTTCCTGCCTTGCGCCCAAAACCTTCAAGAATAGAATCCACCTCCTCGCAACTCTGAGCTGCGGACTTGCAGCACTTTCAGCAGTTGTGTGCCGAACTCCCTTGTTCACCTTGAACTGTGTGGCCAGACACAGCTTGAATTCCACCACCATCAATAATAACCAACAATAATAAAACAGCTTGCAGAGAAAAGGGTTACCTGTTGACTCAGTGGGGGCAGGACAACATTAACTCCCTTAATTTCAGGCTTCATCATATATTGGTGCAGCACCTGCCCAACTCAAGAACGTAAAGCACTGCAGAAGGTGGTGAAAGCAGTACAGAATATTACTGGCACTTCTGTTTAGAACATACATTATATGACACTTCCTGCATTAGAAAGTCAAACAGCATTGTTAAAGATTTCAGACATTATACATAATCACTTTCCTCACTGCTTCCTTCTGTCAAATGGTACAGAACTATCTGACTTCATACCAGGAGATTCAGGAATAGTTTCTACTCACAAATCGTAAGGTTGCTAAACAGTCAATCAAAAGAATTCAAATGCTGTTATCATAAACCAAGTTTATAAATATACAGTATAAAACCTGAAGTATAGATTGTATATGATTTTTTATATATATATACATTATATATCTATTCTATATATATAAATTCCTAAATTGCCTAAAAGTGCAACAATTTTATGTGACATTTTTATGTGACATTTTTTGTTACGCTTTAAATCAGGCTTATGTTAAAACCTAAAAATACAGTATATGTTTGGTATCATTCTTTTCAGAATTCATCAAACTTTAATGTGATGTTGTTAGAATTTTAGATTCTTATTCCATTTTTAAATTATAAACTGAAAAATATCTCATGTCCCGCCAGACAAGACTTAACCCAAAGTGCCAAGAGATTTAACCATGCCCGGGGCCGGAAATAAATGACAAAGAATAGGACAGCTGCAGAACAGGCATTTAAATTTAAATTTGAATTTCCCCTTGGGATTAATAAAGTATCTATCTATCTATCTATCTATCTATCTATCTATCTATCTATCTATCTATCTATCTATCTATCTATCTATCTATCTATCTAAATGTTCAAAGTGCTGTGCGAGATGCAGATCATGTAGAGTGGCAGCAGCAGCAAGCCAGCAGATGATTGAGCAAAGAGGAGGTAAAAAAGAAACTGTATTTGTTTCCCATTGTATCTCCTTGGGGTGTGTTCAGCCCCCCTCTTCACAACGCAAGTGGCAGACTGGTCACAACTGGGGGTTGGGTGGCAAAGATGCTGGGTGGGGTTGGGTGCCGAAGGTGCCGGGGGACTTGACCTCCCACTGCTCAAAAAAATTAAAGGAACACTTTTTAATCAGAGTATAGCATCAAGACATTTCTAAGATATTGATCTGGTCAGTTAAGTAGCAGAGGAGAGTGTTAATCAGTTTCAGCTGTTTTGGTGTTAATGAAATTAACAACAGATGCACTAGAGGGGCAACAATGAGATGACCCCCAGAACAGGAATGGTTTAACAGGTGGAGGCCACTGACATTTTTCCCTCCTCATCTTTCCTGACTGTTTTTTCACTAGTTTTGCATTTGGCTATGGTCAGTGTCACTACCGGTAGTATGAAGCGACATCTTGACCCTACAGAGGTTGACCAGGTAGTCCATCTTCTCCAGGATGGCACATCAATATGTGCCATTGCCAGAAGGTTTGCTGCATCTCTCAGCACAGTCTCAAGGACATGGAGGAGATTCCATGAGACAGGCAGTTACTCTAGGAGAGCTGGACAGGGCCATAGAAGGTCCTTAACCCATCATCAGGACTGGTATCTGCTCCTTTGGACAAGGAGGAACAGGATGAGCACTGCCAGAGCCTTACAAAATTACCTCCAGCAGGTCACTGGTGTGAATGTCTCTGATCAAACAATCAGAAACAGACTTCACGAGGGTGGCCTGAGGGCCCAACGTCCTCTAGTGGGCCCTGTGCTCACTGTCCGGCAACATGGAGCTTGATTGGCATTTGCCATAGAATACCAGAATTGGCAGGTTCACCACTGGCGCTCTGTGCTTTTCACAGATAAGAGCAGGTTCCTCCTGAGCACATGTGACAGACCTTATATAACCTGTAGAATATAAATCAAAAGACATCGCACTGACTCTATAATGTGCTGGTAAGACAAGAAAGTTGTAACATCTCCAGATTCTATGCAAGCAAATTCTTGAACTACAGGGCATGTCCTAGTCTGAAAGTATAAGGCCAATGAACAAGCGTAAAACAAGTCATATATTCAAAATTTGCATTTTCTAGTTGTTGCTTGTACTCATATATTAATTGCTGTGTCTGTGTTCTTATTTATTGAGGATTGAATCCCCTCCATATGATGTTGTGATCAAAATACTGTAGTTTTTAAAAGTTGTTCTTATTCTCCTAAAAATGGATACATTTTTATTGAACTTTAATGACCACACTTAGACTGAAAATGAAGAGGACGCACCACAAATGAGTGTGGAAGTGTATTTAAGTGTGAAAAGAATATAAATTACCTTGAACTGAATAAATTACAACATATGAAAACATCAACAAATATTTAATTTGAAATAGTCAATCATCATAGTCAACTAATTCAGAAAACTGTCCTTTTTTGAACCATGTGGTGCACCTCAAAGAAGAACTGATTAAAAACTATTGTAAACAGTTGCGATAATTCGCGTTTAAATTTTTTATACCTAATCGCGCCAACTATCAGGTATGTATTATAGAACTATAAACTATACTATAGTTTAACTTGAAGCACCCTGGAAAAATCTTGAAACATTAAGTACATCGTGAACAGAAAACGTTTGGGAACCACTGGTATAAGGGAGATAAAATCCTTCTGTTTTAAGTAGAGAAGGCCTAGTCAGTGCCCAATCTAGATCTTTGAACTTTACAAAGCATTGGAAAATACATTCAATAGAATTTCTTCAAAAAAACAGTAGCTAATGTATTTAATGATACCGTTGCAAAGTCATGTACTCTTGTTAATGTTCAAACCTTGACAACTTATAAAAGAAGATCATCCAGATAAGATATTTGGACATTTTAGATTTTAACTAACCAGATGAGCTTGCTGTACTGAATGGCCTTCCCTTGAAAGACAGTTTTGTTCTTTCAAGCTATTACTTTAAATTGTCATGTTTCAGCCAGTGTTTCTTTCCTTGCTGGGATTTGAAGTTTCTTGTCTTTTTTGTCCATTTTTATGACATTTGTTTATATTAATGTTTCTTTTGTTTATTATGTGTATTATTCTTTGATTTTGCTCATGACTAAAAGCTGCCTTTGTAATCTTCCATGTGTTTTGTAGGTGGTTCCCCAAGTGGCAGGACCACCTACCAATTATAGCCAGGAACTGCCCTCTGCCTTATAAATATGGAGGGTCTTCCCCCAGTTCCTGGGCGTTTATTTTGAATGCACTAGGAAGTTTTTGGTGAGTTCTCTATTTTTTGCTGTGCTTTGTGGTTATGGTGACTTATTGGAATATTTTGACCTTCAGCTTTGTTTTTGAGTTTGCTTTGGGATTCTGCATTGGGACTATGTTTGCTTTGGATGGCCTTGCCTTCTCTGGCAACTTCTTTTTGTGCTCCATGGAGCTCCTTGTGCTACAGAGCATGTTTGTTAAAAATAAATGTTTTATTTTAGAAAAATTCTTCGAGGCACTTTTTATTTCTAGTTGGCATTTCGATGATCAATCCTCCCAGTGGACAATTTTAGAAGTATTGACAGGATTTATGTGATATTGGAACTTAAGGTTCACAACTGAAATTTTACAGTACCAGCTTTCACATTTGTCTGTTATTTCTGATACTAAGCTGTGGATATGCATTTAATTAAAAAAAGCAATAATATTAACTCAAATCAATAATTCTTACTTATTTAAACTTTACATTAACTATTGTACTTTTTCCTTGTGCTTGTACCATATTCTTTTATCACATCACTATATCTATTTGCAGAAATAGCCATTTTTAAGCATTACTGACAAACTTATCATGTGTCTAAGAAATTCTCTCACTGCCCTAATCCTATCAAGATACATTTCAATCCCGAACTTTAACTGTTAATTAAACACAAACATGGAAATGATTTACAGATTACGGTAGCAATTTATATATCGAAGCACAAAAGAAAATAAATACAAAAATAAAATAGCTAAAGTCATTTGCTATTGTGTTGCAAAAGCACAAAATATTTCATGGCCTTTCTGATTACTAACAAGATGGCGTTAATTTTGTTTTGAGTCAACAAACTTACAGAATTTACCACAGATAACAAATTTGTATTTTGAATATAAACCATTTAATGAATTAAATGTCACTGTACATTCAAAAGAAACAACTTAATTACTTAGCCTTTCAAACATCGTTTTCCACCACAGTAAAATAATTAAATTAATAATTTTTTAATTAATAATTTAATGTAACTAAGTCTTTGTAATTTATCATTAATATATTTATTTATTGACATTGTTGGATGCAAGTGACTCAATTAAAAATTAAATAAGAAATTAAATATATAAATAATATTTAAATATATTGGTTTAATTGTAGTTTAAACTGAAAGGCAGATCACATTGATAAAGTGAAGATCATTGAAAAATACAATCAAAAACTTGAGTTATCCACAAATAATGTCAATATTGTTGTTATGTACTTTTCTTACTGTTACTTGATGTCACATTTCTTTGACAGATTAATAGTGAAAAAAAAATGTATACTTTCTACATCATATATTTTATATATTCTATTACACATAGTTTCCAGTTTAAAGATCCTTTAAGGGAATCCTTTTGATGCACTGGGCCATGAGAGAGCAACCACTCATTTGGATCAGTGACCCCTCGAAATAAGAGTACAAGAAGCTGCTGAGAATTAATCAGTCAAGTAGAAAGTAGGCAGGCTATTTAGCACAAATGGTTCAGGTAACAATAAATGAATCATTTTTTTGAAAGTTGTTAAATTGTCTAAAATAATTGAATTTTCAGATGTGGTGATAGGAAATAAAAAATAAAAAGAAGCACTTCCCTTCTTATTAATTAGACTACGAGAGTGGGTTCCATTTTTAAATAGAAAAATACAATTCCAGATATACATTTCTACATCAGTGAACTGCATCGATGGTTTTTTGATAAAAAAAAGCCCTCCCTGGAAAGTTATTAGTCCTTGCATAAACTATTGGGTCTTAAAGGGTTAATTACATTATCTGTACTATTACATTGGCTTCATTCTGCCTGGAGGCACAGTGGATCCATTCAGCTGCAGAATATGACAGAACTGTGCCCTTCTGGCAGAAGAAAGCCGTCACTTCTTTATGTTTTGCTGGGGACAGAAGGACACAGAGTTACTGTTATTTTTTTTCCACATAGTTTTCAGTTTGTTCACCTATTCCTTAAATTAAAATGTTACAACATATTTATGTGAGTGTGTATATATTTATTCCAACTCTCTCTCTTCATAGAAATGCAACAGAGGAAATTGCAAGATCAGGAATTCATAGATATTCAATACTAAATAATTGATTCTTATTATTATTAATTAAAGATTCATAATTGTGATATAATTGCCTCTCTTGAATTACGTATAAGGACAGGTATTATTTTGTGGTTCAGTTAGGTGTTTTTTATTAAACATATGTTTAATTCATACATATCAGAAAATAAGAACACATTTTATCTTAATAACAGAGAAAAAAGGAAACACCAAAAATTCAGAACAATTTACACCCCCCACCCCCACCTGCCTTGAGAAGTGGTGAACCCTACTTGAATGAACCAAAAAATAAATAAAATGGACATAAGTACAACATTTGGCTACCAGGTAGAGGAGATTGAAGTCCAATGAAAACCTGCAAGGAAAGAATACTGCATCATGGGGCCACCCCGGCTCCTGATCAACTGAACAGCACTAAGCCATTCCTGAACCGTAGAGCGAGATGAGTTGTTAATCTGCAAAGCAGAAAGTTCCAAGAGAACTAAGTTAAAGAATGATTCCTTCCAATGAAACGAAGTAATAACAGTCAGGTGATCTGCGTCGAGAGGCCAGCAACAGTAGAACAGCAATTGTTGGTAGAGTGATTACATTCTGCTGCAGTACAGAACAGGAGAGAGAGGAGAAATCCAAGAAAAGAAGAACGTGAGGAAAAAAGGGAATATGCACAAACAGAATTTAGAGGAGAGTTTTTGGCACATAGGACCAAAAGAGAAGCAACTGAGGGTCAATGCCAGAACATGTGAATGAAAGTGCCAGGAGCGTTTATAGAGCAGAGATGACAAAGTGGGCCTGGAGACAAGCCCATTTAATGGACCTTACGGGGGGGTGAGGGTTTACATAATGTATAATTTTGAACTGAATGTGCTGGTGAATGGAGTTTTTGGATTACTTTTTCAAATTCCTGAATACAAAATTCCAGCACACTGTTGCATGGGAAGGAAGATCATGAGACCATACAGTGGAAAGTGATAGGGGTTTATAGGAAGCTTTGTGCATCAAGTAATAGAAAGGGGCTACAGGTGTGTTTTAATACACTTAAAAATGTAATAAGCACAGTTTTTGATATAAGAGCAAGGTGAAGTCCCACTGCTTGCTCACAGCGAGTAAATACTGCACACATTTTTTAATGTATATTTATGATTGACCATACTTTCTCATAGTTCCACAGACCAGGGTTTGATGCCTAAAATAGTTGTCATTTGTGGTGAGTTTGCACTTTCTTCTTGTGGGTTTAGAGTTTCTCCTGGCTGCTGCCCTTACATACCCTTCGTATAAGGTTAATTGTCAACTGTAATTTCCTGAGCATGAGTGAATGTGAGTGTGTGCAGTAATGTTTTCTGTGAAGCTGATTCTCACTTTACATTCATGACAGCCTGAAACAGGTTACACCTTTTGCAATATTATTTGTTAAAGATATGTTGGTTAGGAAAATCGATTGAAGTGCTATCTTTGATTTTATTTGATCTTATTTATAGTAAAAAGAAAAGAAATCAAGTGTGAATTATATAATGTAGTTAATAATAAAAAAACAAGTATAAACTGCAAGCCACAAAGCTGCTAAATTACAACCCTGGATCTGTTTAATTTTGTACCACAGTTATGGCACAATTTACTTTTGAAATGAATTGTTTGGGTGTTTAAATAAGCTTGCACTTTATTCAGCAACTTTTGGATGCACAGTATGTAAAGTAAACCTGTTTACAAAAAAAAATTCCTGTAACAGTTCTGTGTGACTTATAATGCAACAAGCAAATGTAACTTCATTAATTTTGAAACATACTTTTTCATTCTACATCAAACAGAAGCAGCCTAGAAAAAACATGCCTGCTTCTGCTTTTAAAAATATATTTTAAAAAAATATTAAAAATTTCCATCAAAGGGTCAACCACACACACACCAGGGGTCAGTTAAGCATCACCAATCCACCTAACCTGCATATCCTTGGACTGTGGGAAAGTTGAGCACATTGAGGAAGCCGATACAAATAATGTGCAAACTCCACAAAAAGAGCACCAGATACAAACCAGGCTGCGATGCTGCATGCTGCTACTACTTCCACTACTACTACTACTACTACCAATACTACTACTACTATTACAAAAAAAAAAACAGGGGGAACTCTTGGGCAGCAGCTGCTTGTTTCTTTGGCATAAATGTTTTTCAGTTTGCTTCAATTGAACACCAGGAAGTTTTCAAGATAGCAGTTTTAGCTTGACACCTTTGCCCTGTAACTTGGAAACTGTCAGCTGCTCTCTTCCCAAAAAGTCTTAAGGGTTGACATACTTTTGGTTTTACTTTCAACACTCCTATCTTATTATTTCTAAAGGCTGCCTGTTATCACCTGAAGGAATCTGATGAAGTCTATCTTTTACAGTTTGAGAAATGATATACAATCATAACATCTTGTCTGGGTTACTGAACATTTTCCCTTAGAAACCTGAGCACATTTTACATTCTAGTTGATGACGGCTGCTAGTTTAAAATGTTTTTTTCACTTTTTTTCCTCATAAAGCACAAGAACATAAATATACTTTTTTGTGAAATTTTGTCTGATGCAGATTTATGAATTTGTTTACATCAAAAACTCAGTAACATTATTACTGGCTCTCCACTTTTTTTACCTTACTGAAATGCTGCACTTTTTGTCATGTCGCTTGCTGTATAAGTCTTTCTACCAGTTCAAGTTTAAATGAATACAGTGTACATTAGCATAATAATGCTGATATTAAAGAATTTCCTAAATGAACAGACAAACAGAAATTTCAGAACCCTTACATTATAAACTTATATAACTAATCTAATTCATTATTTATGAATTAAGATCACCAAAAATGCCATCCTTTAATATTATATTTCACTAAATTCAAAAATTATCATCTCTTTGTCTCTGACAATGCATATTATTTTCCAATCTTCTGAGCTCACTTGACCCTCCAGGTTACCAGTCAAAGAACTATCTGGTATTAGCATATCTTTCCTATGACTTCATGGATTTTCACTAGGTACGCCAGCTAATTCCCACACTAAGGTCTTACTAGTTTATTTAGAAACTTCTTGTACAGTATAAGAAATTGCTGATGGGGGCATGAGTGTACCCTCCTATGTTTTCCCATTAATTGTTTGTCCTTGCCCAGCATCCAATAAAGAAGGCATATGCTGATTACAGAGCGTTCAGACAACAGGTGAATAATATGTGCATTTGTCTATATTTCTTTAATTCACTTACCAGTAAATTCTGTGTTTTTTTCCAAGCAAACTCTACAATCCAGGTAACCCCAAAAATGTTGAGAGGTTTACTTACCTCAACAGTGATATTCATGTCTCTGTTAACTCATCCTATGAAGTCAGTAGACAGACTGGGAGAGCATGGGGAGTCATGAGGTTGCCGGAAAGGGGTGGGTGGCACTCCCAATATATATACCAAAGGACGAAGGTCCAAGTCTTTATTGTGATCAGGCTCACATGATCCTCGTTGTTGGGGACCCGAGTGGCTGGACCAGCCCAAGGGGACGCCCATGAAACACCTGGCTGCAACAGATAGAGGGTTGTTTCCAGAGGGTAGGACTGGACCACCGTGCCTGCCTGACGGGTTGCCAACCAGGATCCCGAGCTGTTTCGTCATGTGATGGCTGTGGCAACGCGCTGTACCCGTGCATGCTTCCCAACCTGACCTGACCTGAATTGATTCAGTTCATTTTGTTTAGTTCACCAAAATGATTTGAATCTTTGAATCATTGATTCGTTCACTTCAAAAGCAATAAGAAGCTATATTCTAGGTTAAAATCTAGAATAGTATCATAACAGTGTAATAACTTTAAGCACCAAACAATGTAAGCAATATAAAAACCAAGCAACAAATTAATTTATTTATACATAATAATAATAATAATAATTAATACATAATAATAATAATCCTCTTTATTGAATTCTGACAATAAATAAAATTTCATCAATCAGTATAAAAAAAATTGTACCATCACTCATAATAATAATAATAATCCTATTTTTTGAACTCCAACAACAAATAAAATTTCATCAGTAGATAGAAAAAAATAATCATACAATTAGAACCTTAGAATAGTGCACACACATTATGATAAAACTTTCTTATGCAATCTCCTATATATATATCATCAGTGAACTGAGGTTCAATGTACTGCGAGTCTCTTGTCTGCAGTTCATTCCTTGGTTCAGTACGCAAACTGCTTTTTTCGGT
Source organism: Polypterus senegalus (assembly GCF_016835505.1). NCBI lineage: Eukaryota > Metazoa > Chordata > Cladistia > Polypteriformes > Polypteridae > Polypterus > Polypterus senegalus. The sequence goes on along the minus strand of NC_053156.1, from coordinate 156,746,214 downwards.
GAACTAGTTCAGTGTAATGTACTACGAATCTCTTGTCTGCAGTTTGTGAACAAACTTGCAATGGTTCTCCAGATCAGTAGGGGGCATACTGTTTCATTCAGTCAGTGTACGTACTGCGATGGTCATAGTCACTCAGTCATAGTGAACTGATAAATTGAAGGAGCTTGGTGTCATCTACCAAGTCAGTCATTGGCTAGCTGTCATCATGACCATTTTGCTGAAACAGTTTCCTGATAGGCTATTTCCCGAAGACGGCAGCCATTTAAGTGAAGTTAAGATGATAGCTCCAAACTGTCATGGAATGCAATATAAAATGTAGCATGCACCGCGTATTCCTCAAAAAGATTTGTTATTTAATGTCATTGCACCAGCACATTCATTCAGATACCAAAACAAGCACATCACTAGATGCCACTATGTCAGAAAAAGTATTGATAAGGAATGCATTGATGCCTGTGAAGCATATTGGCAATCCATCAAGGCCTATGAGTTAATTTCAAACCCCTAGATAGGGGATCTGGTCAAAATCTATGATGATTTCTGAGACGTATGACCAGTATTTTGATTCATCATGCACACAACCTTCAGGAAAAGCAGTTATTGCCAAAAGCTTGATATTTCCGCACAATAACAACTCTAAACACACTGTAAACACAATTAAGATCTACGATACTTAGAGTAGAAATCTGCAGATGGCATACTACTAGTATTAGGTAGGCCATCTCAGAGCTTTACCTCAAAGACTTCTGCCAGGAGCTTGAAAGAATTTACCACAGAACTATTGAAAACATTTCTGTTGCATTGTGCCAAAGCAAATTGCTTCTATTTTGCATTGTAATGCTGGTCACACACAATATACCCAATTCTTTGAAAATCCCAAAATATATCGTTATTACATTTTGTTGTATGTTCGTTTTGATTTATTCTAATGCTGTGTTTTTATGAGCAAATGCTTACTGTCCGGGAAATAATCAGGGGTGCCAGAAGGTGAGCAGAGAGCAGGTAAGACAACACCAGTTAAGTAATACTGCCTTTCAACTGAAGATTCTACCAGAGAAGCTGGAGGAAATAGAACCATTTAAACTGAATGAAATTATTAATTTGTATGTAACCAATGCAAATACTTTAAGAAATCAAGATTTTTTTAATTGGATTAACTTTTTAAAAACAAGGAATTAAACAAAGAAATAAAAATAGCCACAATACCCTGAAGCAGTACTCACTGCTAAATAACTGCTGTGTGACTCTCCTGGCTGTTCAACCACAGGGCCTTTCTGGTAGTCAGTCCAGCGATCAGATGCCTGCTCACGTACCCTACCTGGAGTCAGCTGGAGATTTTGTTTTAAATAAGCATTGCCAAAGTGCAACTGGAGTCCTGCTATGAGTAAACTAGGGCAGGTAGCTCAGAAGCTTCTATGGACACCTGTTCTTTTAAGAGAGAGAGAGAGACAAAGATACAGAGGGGGCATAAATATGTAGTTGTTCTAGGGCTGCCAGAAGTTGCTGTAACCTAGCTGCCCTTGGATTTTGAATGTAAGTAATTATGGAAATGGCCTGGAATTGGCACTTATCTGGGATTTAAAAGGTGATCAGTGCCTGTGGTCCAGTGTACGCAATCAAGGTATGAGATGCAACACAAGCTTTGGCAGTATATATATATATATATATATATATATATATATATATATATATATATATATATATATATATATATATAGAGAGAGAGAGAGAGAGAGAGAGAGAGAGAGTCAAAGACAGATAGAATGGGGCTTGAGAGTTAAAAAGTGATTTTAAGCACGATGCACTCTGCAAATGAACATGTCAGCTCTGCTGTTAGATGAGGTAAAAGCAGGTGTTACTCAAGCCCAGTGGAACAAAAAAATTTCTTTCATTATATTTTGTCTTTAATTTGTGAGTTATTGATTATTTGGATCTTCCCTCTATTTTTGTTTGATTTAATTAAACAAAATCAGTTAATCTGTATTTATAAATGTGTAGTGTATTTTAGAGTGCTTCTAGCACATGCTGTATACCTGGAGTAACCGCCAAATAGGATCACTTGTTACTATCTTTGAAATATTTGAATTTTGTTCAGTGACAAATATTCTTATTCTCAAGATACTTTGCAGTAATATTTATAATATCTGTTGTAATGTAATAACTTTGCTTTTTTACCTCTGCAAAACAGAAAGCTGCTAACCTTATTCATAGCTATTTAATATAATTTCACTACACAAGTTGGTAACCAATGAGAGCATTGAAGTTTAATGCAATTAGAAACAGCTTGTGGACTAATTTAACATCGACCTCCATAGTAACCATCAGATCATCTCCAGTCAGAATGTTTATTAGGCTTCATTGCATTGTTGAACGACACACTCAGTGATCAAGAACAAAGAGGAAATGCTTTAAAGGAAAGCAAAATCCATCTCTTCTTTACAGTGTTATCAGTTTAAAACCTTGCAAGTACAATATTTATTTAATCTTATTTTATGTTTCTGGGACATAGTAAGTGAATTTTATATCATAACCAAATTAAAGCCAGGAGGCATGTTTGTCCATCACATCAGGAGCCATTAGACACGGAGCAGAAACTAGCATTATATGACTACTACCAATATTAGATTGAAACATATACTGTACTTGCATATGTTTAAATATAAATTATTTCTGCCATCAGTACATATTGTACAAGGCAGGTATATAAAACAACTATTTATAAATTTAAATAGGGTAGCATTGAGGCAGAAAGAATGACTTCATCACCTCAATCCTAGGCAAGTGTGAGACCTTTGTGCACAAATTATTTCTCAATAGCATGTTTTATTATGGTTTCCTCTAGAAATCTGATCTTATTGCACAGTTCTAAGACATTCTATACAAAGTAATATAATTTGGCATCTTAATAAACGTGTGGTCTCTGCAACACCGTGTTTATGCTCTAGGTACCTTAACTTGCTTATGTTCCATCTAAGTTTGTGCTGTTGGTTTATACCCCAGCTACTCACACAATATTGATCAGAATAAATAGGATGATATATACTTATTAGGAACTTTTCTGTTAAACTAACCAAATAAACTTCAGTCAATTTTTGACATATAATTTAGATTTTGGGAAAATATATGGCAATAATCGGTGGCACGGTGGTGCAGTTGTAGTGCTGCTGCCTCGCAATAAGGAGACCCGGGTTCGCTTCCTGGGTCCTCCTTGTGTAGAGTATGCATGTTCTCCCCGTGTCTGTGTGGGTGTGCTCTGGTTTCCTCCCACAGTCCAAATACATGCAGGTTAGGTGCATTGGCAATCCTTAATTGTCCTGTGTGTGTGCTCACCCTGCGGTGGACTGGTACCTTGCCTGGGATTGGTTCCTGCCTTGCACCCTGTGTTGGCTGGGATTGGCTCCAGCAGACCCCAGTGACCCTGTGTTAGGATACAGCAGGTTGGAAAATGACTTAATGACATCACATCCCTTCATTATCCAATCAATGGATTGACAGTCTTTAAAAGAGATCAAGAAAATAATCCTTCTTTAGTTTGCTTAGTAAGCTTAATGTAACAATGAAGAAAAAATCAAAATAGTCAATTCCCTCAAGTTAGGCAAAACGTCAGTAGAATTCAGTTTTGTATCTTTTTCTATAGATTGCGCCCAGACTAAGTTATTTAGAGACGCGTCCTCTTCTGGATAGACCCAAGAACAAGTATAAGGAGAAGTTTTGCGTCTTTTTTAAAGTTTTTAGCTGTAAACCTTAAATCTCGGCTAACTGTTTTTCATGTCATATGAAGTGGACTTTCTAAAATCTTTACTTTCACTGAACTGTTAAAGCTAAGTCAATGTTAAACTATGCTGGAGCTGCATTAGTTAGACAGGTAGAACTAGCTAAGAAGCCTGTGATACACTGCGAAACTATACATACACAGTTATCACTTTGGCAAGGCAGCAAAGTTGTTATTCTCCTTGTTTCTGCATACAGAAACCGGAAGGGTCAAGTGCAGCTGTGAGTTATGACAAACCAGCAAGCCTTCTTCATTGGACATGTGTTGCACAGCCCTAAGCAGGTGGCCATTTTTTCTGCATCAGATGTGGCATTTTACTATCTTCTTCAACTATGTATCTAGTTTTACTCTGCATCAGCTGTACTCCCTCGTGTGCCAAAATCACAGCTTCACTTTCAGTCAGCTATGGCATACTGCACTCAGATCTTTTATGACACCTGTGCAGCAGAGATGGGGAGAAGATTTACTGTAGACAACGTTAAGTCACATGTAGCAGTTCTGCACTTTATTTCTGTCTGCTGATGCTGATAAGGTCAATTGCCGGCACTGCTGATAGCAAACCTTCCTGTAGCCCTTGCCAGACAAACATGCTATAAAGCTCTGAGCAACAGTTTCAGTCTCCTAGTCTTTCTGGGTCTCTTTTTCTCTTACATTAACTCATTTTGTCTTATTCTATGTTCACATGTCATCTATTATGGCTCACACAGGATCTGGTACCAAGGCACATATAATAAGATAATCAAGTATTAAAAGTCCCAAACAACTGTAACTGATAAAGGGGTTAAGAAATGTACTATATTAAAAGTAAGGCACAGAAATACCTTGATTTAATTCTGAAAGCAGTTTAATGGTGACTATTCTTGTATCTGTGCAACTTGAGAAAATGAGTAAGCAAAGATTTAATCACATGAACTTTAATTACTGTGTATTTTGTGATAGATTACTTTCATACCATGCATTTAGCTTGGAAATGGTTCATGTTTAGTGAGGAATTATCAATAACAAAGCATTATGGAGTCTGCAAATAGTTAATTGCTTAATCATTGCATAACTAATTGTAAGTCTCATTCCTTCATATCTTCTTTTTAAAGGAGAGGAAGAATATGAGTGAACTTTGCCGCAAAATAAGTCAAGGGAAAAATGAAGTACTAATTAAGAAAGCCAGGATTTTATGCAAATGAATTTTTGCTGAAGATATTCTAATGAATGTGCCCCGAGTCAATCCGCATGCGTTCGCCGAGCTGACAGCTGGCTCGGAGGAAGGTCAGACGGAATCAGGAGCGCGGAGCGTAATCCTTCAGATTGGCAGCTCTGCCCCCTGGTCACTGTTTGATTATCTCCCAAATTGCTGTATTTCACAGAGATAATGATTTTTTATGGTCATGGACTTGAAGACAACTGCTGTATCCTGAGGGTTATCATGCAAGGAGACATTGGTTTGGCTGTCTCAAAAAAGACATTTTATATTCATAAAATATCTATCTATCTACCTACCTATCTATCTATCTATGTATCTATCTATGTGCTATATGTATGGACATCTCCTGCTTGATTAAAACATCTGTTCATTTAATAAATGTAAGTAATTAATGAGTATCATATGCAATTAGTGGAAGCAGTTAATTGTTTGATATTTTATATTCCCAAATGAATTTCACAGCTGCATGCCTTTTAAGGGAGACTCAAAATATGTCATATCTATAATTTCTAAAAGACAGCAAGTAACCTGCTAAGTATATTTTGGCCATAGTGGGGCAAAGTAAAATTTATGAAATATATTTGCAAAAAGCATGTACAAATTTTAAACTTAGCAAACACATTTTGGATGTGCAGTATAATAATTCTACAAAATGTACTTGTTTAACACTGCAGCTGCACTCTGTTCTATTTCTAAATTGAACATGAAAAAAAATGTGGACCTGACCATCTGATACTGAAAGTAGAAGAGTACAAACACTCTTATAAAAAACAAGATTTTCAATTTTTATATAATGTATATGTAGTTGTGGGCGAACTGCTAGGTACTGCAGAATGATTGGGATAAGAAAGTACAACTCCCAAAGGAGATATGCTTCCTTTGCAACTGATAATTAAGTGTTAACAGCCTATCAAGGTGAAACAAGCAATAACACCTTCAGGCCATTTGACTGTCAATTCAGTAAGGCAGGGAAAACAATATCAACATAATTTAGATTTTCACAACTAATTTTCTGTGAGATTTTGTATTGTGTAGGTCAAAGCCAGCAACATGGCTGTATTACTTCAGAAAACATATTGGGTTAGTTTAAATGCTTTGGTTTTGATAAATGCTCTGGGTTTGTATATTTATATATAACACTTATTGCTATGTACACATGAAAATTTTATGGTTTCTAACATAAATATATGTGTATTATTTAGCCACAAACTAAAAATGGAAGAAAACTTTTATTGCAAAATTTACACTGTGCTAAGTGAACCTAATACTCCATTTTCAACTTAGTCCAGTTTAATTAAGACTGAAAACTGAAGTGAATTACTAGAGATGAAAAAAAAAAATCTATGTTTATTACCATGGTTCTTAATTTTATTTTACTTAAGCAAAAAGAAAGGGAAGGTTTTTGTTCAAACTGATACTAACATAGCTAAACAATAGTATTTAGACAATTGTATACAGACAACAATAACAATAAAGAACAACACAGGCATTTATATTTTGCTTTAGCTCACAGTCAAACATTTTCTCAAATTTTTCCACAGACCCACAATGTCATATCTGATGGCGGAGTGGTGGCTCTGAGGCTAGGGATCTGCACTGGCAATCGGAAGGTTGCCGGTTTGAATCCCGTAAATGCCAAAAGGGACTCTCTGTTGGACCCTTGAGCAAGGCCCTTAACCTGCAATTGCTGAGTGATTTGAGTAGTGAGAAAAGCGCTATATAAATGCAAAGAATTATTGTACAAAAGCGAGTTAACCTGACTTTTCTCAGTTTATCTCAACTCATTCTCAAACCTGCTGAATTTAATTCAGAGTTGTTGAAGCTGAAGTCTCTCCCAGCAACATTAGGGACAAGGCAGGAAATATGCCATTAATATAGCATTAAAATATGACACACAGACACCATCATTTTCTGGACAAAACAAAATGCACATGGAGATATCGCTGCTTTTTATAGTAGTTATTCTCATATACTCATATTTGTAAAATTAAAGTGAGAAAATCTTAATAATAAGCACAGAAGTATACACTTGAGTGACTGCTGAAAATATACAATGAAGACAAAAGAACACAAAATAAATAAATAAATAAATAAACCGGCTAGTGCTTTGTATGATCTGAATAGTGTTAGGGACAAACAGGGTATAATTATACATTTAAACTGTGCATTTTACGCCAGGTAGCCAAGACATACTAATTTAACAATAAAAATACATTGTCATTTTTCAAAGCAAGATGCTGACTGTTTGAGAACTTGGAAAAGTAATATGACTTCCAGGTGTTGCAGAACTTTTCTGAGTTGTTTTCTTGTTAATATTTTCAAATAGTAGCACCACAGTGGGAAAACCATTTCATCATTAAATAAGCTGCAGATAATTGGGCTTTAACCTCCTAAAATCATCAACAATGATGATTCCGTCATTGTTTAACGTTTTCTTACTGTATATATGCCATTGCTATAGCTGCTCTGTTTTCAACCATGTGAGTGCCCTTTTCCCTTGGGCACCGTTCAGCTAACTCACAACCGCTGACATTAAATATATAGAACACCTATATTGTGGCCAATGTGGTTTCATTGGAGTCACATCAAGAATTAAGCTAAGCAAATGAAAAATATGTAAGTTTATTGCAGATCACTATTAAACAAGAAAGAATCAAAATTGAATAAGAGAATGTCAAATTCCAAATGAAAAGTTAAAAGAAAAAGGCATTTATTTCAGTGGCATTAGGTGTCTTGGAATGCTGCTTTGAGCACTCACTTCTTATAGCTCACAGAGAAATGCTTTTTTTCTGCTCTTTAGCTTCAGTTCATTAAACACATTCAGTTCGGCCCAGAAAAAAATTGGCTTCTGTGTTCTTATATATACTTTTTAAAGAAAAAGACAGGTCCTTCTTATCCCATTAAGACTTTAAGGACTGTAGCTGGCCCTACAGCCTGATGTTGGAAAAAGGGTGTGATCCTGTTTAAAGTTGTGTTGCCCAGAGCAAATGGGAAACAGTAAGCTCACCACATATACAAAGGCACATTTCTGCATGTTTTATTAATTCCACTCTTCTTTTTTTGTCTGCCGCCTTAACAATATCATCATCTCTGTCTCCTAAGTCTTATGACAAGGGCAAACTGAAAAATGCAGTTTTTAGTGTAACCGAAAATATCCACTCTTTTCATAATCACATTCCGTGCACATATAATTTTTCCATTAAACTGAAAAGAGAGAAGTAACCAATGCACAGTAATAGCAACTGATCGAGTTTCGTTGTCAAATTAATCTTCATGCTTACGTTTTTACTTTGTAAGCATGTTGATTTTCTGCAATAAGATATCTTCACATACTCGATGTTTTTTACATTCACTTTTTGATGTGTCTGACTTGGCAATAGACGTAACAGTATCAAGGGAGGAAATCCAAGACAAATTTTTACCAAGAACATAATGCATCTTAGTGATACCTATTGTAAAGCGAAATACTGTATCTTATCCAAATCAGCTGTGCTCAAAGAAATGCTTTGCTTTTTGGCCTCAGGGAAACCAATGGTCAGCCCTTTACAGATAAACTCTGGTGATCCTAAAAAGAATCAAAAACATACAAATTAGGTGATGTTTACTTACTTACTTGACTGTTTTATTTTGTAAGTACTGAGTCTCCCCTTAGTATTATAGGTGCAGTATCTGGATGAAGTATACTGTATCAGGTAATCCTAATAAAGTGCATTATGTCTCTTGCAGCCACTGGAAAAATGACACTTAACTTTCGGTCACTGTACTTGATAGCTTTAGTAACTAAATCCTTTAGATTAAAGCTTCCTGAGAATCATATATGTGTTTTATTTTAAATCCTCAAACTACCCCCAGGCCTTTTCTTAGCACAATGTTGATATTATATTTCATCATGATAACACCTGTTTCACTGTTTTTTTGCTCTATTTAACGACACATGCATGATTATAGTAATTAATAATTTCAATTTTTTTTAGAATTTTTACTTTAAGCATAGTAGGCAGCAGAATACATAACTTAAAGTTATGTGAGAGTTTGATTTTTTTTCTTAACATCACAATTTCAGTGATATTACATAGTGCAAAAAGCAGTATGGTTTGCACGTTCTCCTTTATTTGCACTTTATTAACTTCTATAATTCCACACCCACTGCATTTTCTAACATAAAAACTGCAGAAAAGAAATGAATGTGTATTTAAAGGAATGTACTGTGTCAACATTTATATTTTAGCTTATACTAATATTCCATAACGAAGCATGGCATCTATGATAGTTAAGATGTTCCTTAAACATTTGGGCGCAGTCAACATTACTATCTGTGTTTCAACATGCATTAAAAGGAAAGTTGTAATAACAAGTGAAGTGCAAATAAAAAAAAAAAAATCTATAACCTTCTTGTGCTTATCTATCCCGGTTTTAAGATCCTTTTTAGATACAGGCTCTTTGCCCATCTTACAATCATAGTAAATCAAAACCTTTACTATTCATTCAAAAATGACACTTCATTCGTAATTTTGAGAAAATTATTTTTATGCTGACTTCAGTGGATAGTCAGGAACGACTTATATTTTTTTCATTCGTTCAATTTTCATAGCAACAAGAAATGTAAGAGCAAAATGCCAGTATTTTCTGACCTGTTGTTGCATGTTTTATTTCTCATGTCCGCATTTTGTACATTAGTTTGATTTATTTCCTTCATTTTTTTGAGGGCTTTTGGTGCTTGTAGCTGACATATTGCCATAACGCTTCATTCATTATTGAATATTGAATATAGGAGAAAATTTTGTTTTTGTTTAAGGAAAGTGGAAAAGGGTTAAAATGAGTATCTCTTCTGAATTTGAAAAAGAGCTTTTTGATTTTTTTTAGTTACTTTAGTTAGAGTAATTTTGTTTTTCTTCTTGTTTCTGTCTAGTCAGAAATTAGTACCAGTAGATGCTATTCTGGTTTTGTCCAGCAACACCCTTGTTTCTGTTCAACTGGAAAATCCATTAGGTTGATATTCATTTTAATAAGATTTACTGGTTTTGACTCTGTCTTTTCTAAACTGTGGATGCTTGTGACTTCAATCTCTTAAAAAATTGTGTATAGTATTTTGACCACAGTAGCACACATAGGTCATCTTCCTCAATTCTCAAAAAAACATTTCTAACATAAATCATGGAAATCTACCTTTTAAAATATATGGTGCATTAATTAGAGGTGCAGTGTGCTGACATTGGTAAAATGATATGCATTAGTATTGATATGAATTGGTGTGTGCTGGGGTTGCTGCCCTTGTTTCACTCATCCACCAATCCCTTCTCCGAGCCTGATTTATTCATCATAGGGTTAGAGAAGGTCAGAACCTATCCTTGTAGTATGTATGCACTAATCCTTAAAAGGACACCAGTTCATATATGAAAAATATTCACTGACACCAGTAAAAATTTAGAGCTGCCATTTACACCAGCATGCACATCCTTGTAAGTAAACTGTACAAAAGGATGAATTTTACTGCAATAGGCGCAAGAAACAATAAACCAGTAAAATCTACCACTGTATCACTAAATTACACTTGAAGACTACTGTGATGAGTGGTCAGTGGCAGAGGGCGACTTCTTAAATAAATAATTGCCCTGTTAAATGCAGGCTGTGAATGGGTATGGGTAAGCGAGATGGGGCCCCTTTGAAGTTGGTCGCGGTAGTTTGGTCGATAGCATTCGCACACATGTGCAAAAGCGAGTGGATTGGTCAGGAACCACATTCCTGCCTTGAAGTGTAGGGAACAGGAGCGTGAGGCTGGCACTCAAGGGGGCCAAGTGTTGCTCCTGCTCCCAAGCTCCAGAGTACTCTGGCAGAGGAAATCTAAAGGGGTGGAGGCTCAGCGGTGCCCCGTGGAACACCATAGGATGAGTGGCAGGGACATGAGCCGGATCTGAAGGGTGTCTGCACCTATTGGAAGACTTCTTTTGGTGCTGCCAGATATGATTGTAATTGGAGAGCCATCCGTTTTAAAGGGATGCACCTGGGCTCGTGAGTTTTTAGAAGACTGCTTCCTGTAGTGTTTTAACCTCTGCTTTATGGATTTTTTTGTAGGATTTTAACTTCCACTATCACGATTTTCTGGATTATTTATTTATTGAATATTTGATGCACTGCACTTTTGGACACTTTTGTTTTTGACTTTGTTTTTAATAAAAGCACCGATTCACTTTTGCACCTAGCCCATGTGTCATCACTCGCCCCAGCTCATCTTGGAAATGTTATCGACAGCAGCGGATTTCAGGAGGCACCAGGAAGGAATGGTTAGCATGGAGCTAACCCGCACCATCACAACTATACAGTACCAACTCAGACAAATTAGCTAAAACCTTCAAGGAGGAGATAATGCCCAGGTTGCCTGCAGCTGGCATTACATTCTTGAATCCCAGTATATTGATAGTCATAGACTGAGATGAACTAGGGCAAATGAGGACACACAACAACAAAAGTAGGTGCAAAATAGTGCAGTATGTTTCATTATAAATAATGAAACCTATACCCAAATACATAATGTGCTGTGATAGTTCTGCTCACAATAAATAAACAATCCATGATAAAAGAAATGTTTTTTGTTAGAATTAAAAATCAGCAATAAATAATTTAAAAGAATGTTGAAATCCAGAATAAAATCATGCAGTCATCAGGTTGCCTTTTCTTTCTTTTCCTGCTAGCTCAGCATGTCTTTCTCCCTTTGTCTCACTAGCTCACCCATTGAGTCTTAAAGCAGGGCTCAGACATCGACAGCTGTGGTCCCTCTTTTTGACTCTCATCCTGACCACCATGCTTTGACATCCATCAGGATTCTTGGAACCAGACTTCTGTCTTTTCTAAGGCCTCCTTGGATCCCTAAGAGCGCCATCCTTCATGCTTCCTCAGCAGGCCACTAACCTCCCTGCTTTATCACAGTCATGCTGGCTCACACTCCCAGTTCTGCCCTTCTAGACACTGGGTTTCTTTCCATTTCTCTCATCTGTCCTACTTAGGCTATTGTTATAATTTATTAAGTGCAGGTGCCTAAATTACAAACCCCAGAATGCTAATGAGGAAATTGGCTGAAAAGCTCATATGCGCATGTGAATATGGCTATTCCCTCATTAACACCCCATGGCTGTTCATGCACTTATGCCTGCTCTGAGCCTGAGCCGCACTGTTTTTATTCTTAAAGCTCCAATGCTACAAACCCCTTATGTGCTGTACTACATTTAATTTAAATGGATATAATAATTGAAGAGTTAGTAGCAGTTTGAGCTGGAAAGTTCACAGTAAATGCACAAACAATGTTGGGGATTGGTCATTATAGTTATATTAATAAATATAACCAGACAGCGTACTTAAACAATAAAAACTAAACAAAAAAACAAATAGTATCTTACTCTCAAGAGTCAGCAAAACTACTCACACAATTGTGCAACTGGACAGCACACACACACAAAAAAAAAGAGGCAGGATCAGGAGATAATTGGGAGTCTTAATGAAGAAGAAGTTGAAACCGAAAGAACGGAAAACCTAGTGCATAAAATTGAAACATGTTTGTATCTTATAGTCAAAACCATCCATCCATTCAACCCACTATATCCTAACTACAGGGTCACGGGGGTCTGCTGGAGCCAATCCCAGCCAACACACCCAGGGCAGGGCACCAGCCCACTGCAGGGCACACACACAGACACCAGGGACAATTTAGGATTGCCAATGCACCTAACCTGCATGTCTTTGGACTGTGGGAGGAAACCAGAGCACCCGGAGGAAACCCACACAGATACGGGGAGAACATGTAGACTCCACGCAGGGAAGACCCGGGAAGCAAACCCGGGTCTCCTAACTGCAAGGCAGCAGCGCTACCCACTGCACCACTATGCCACCCTAGTCAAAACCAGATAATTTAAAATTTTGAAAACTTGAAAAACATGAACACACTTAGTAGATTTTCTTTTAATAACCACAAAATTAGGCGATTGAGGGATTCAAAAGGTTAACCTTTATACATCTTTACCTATGATAACACAAATCCGTTACCACTGTCATTACCTTTAGCAAGCACAAAGTAACCACAATCTGCAAAACTGGCAAATTCTGTGAATAAACAAAAATGATGTCACAAAAGGATTGCAAAATAATTATAATGACTTTAAATCAATTATATACAAAAATATTAAAATTATAAATGGCATAATCATCCCCAAAAACATAAAAGGGAAAACAATACTTGATTTAAAATGGTGGTATAATAACAAAAAAATAATCACGACAACTCTAAGGTAGGTTGACAGATAAAGTTAAAGTGTATATAAATACGAGGAGACGACAGAATGAGTGAGGTAAAAGAAAAGATTCAAAAAGCTAGTAAGACAAAATAATATCACTAATAAAGCTTAATAAATCGGAAACCAGAAAGTCAAAAACTAACATGTAAAAAGTTCCAATTCCCAAAAACAGGTATTGAAATGACTCATGGAAAAGATGGTTTGTGACTGCATACAGGCATAGCAACCTCAAACAATGTGGCCACTGCCCTGCAAAAACACACAAAATGAAGGTGACCACTATCCAAAACATTATAAAAATTTGAGGCACATAAATGTTACACAACAGCAAAATATCTTCACAATCATAAAAAACTGCAAAGTAATAAACAACGCATCTTAAATACTGAGAAACATTAAAAATGCTGAAATCATGTCATTTCAGTACTGATTTTTACAACTAGGTCCCTTCTCCCCCCAAAAAAAGTGACTCCCTTTAACTCTGTAATGATTATCACTAGAAAACTGCATTATAACTGTGCTCTGCAAGACAATCGGAGATATGGCTCATCTATTTACAGCAACATCAACAGTGAGAGCTTAGCTTGATATGGCGATTGTTCATACTGGTGGAGAAACACACATAAGACAGCATGTCATATTATCCTGATAAGAAATGTGTTTCTGAAGTCCATTATAATTCAAAACTGTGTGAAAATTAGCACAGTAAAACACAAGAACAGCCCATTCAGGCTAACAAATCTGACCAATTTAATCCATCTAATTTCTCCAAAATAACATCCGGTTGAGTTTTGAATGTCCCTAAAGTCCGAATTTCTACCACACTTCTCTAATTTATTCTACGAGTCTATGGTTCTCAGTTTGATGAAAAACTTCCTAACGTTTACATGAAATTTACCCTTACCAAAATTCCAAATGTGTCTATATGTTCCCCTTGAAACCATTTTAAAGTAACAACATGGTTCCACTGTACTAATTCCTTTGATAATTTTAAATGAATTAATCATGTCACCTCTTAAAATCCATTTGGTTAAACGGAAAACAGTCCTGGGATCAGTGTAGTTACTCATTTCTGGACTCTTTCTAGCACTACTATGTGTTTTGTGTAGCCTGGACACCAACACTGTGCACAGTACTCCAGGTGAGGTCTAACCAGTGCATTAAAAACATTCAGCATAACTTCTTTTGACTTGCACTCTACACATTGTGCTATATAATCTAACATTCTGTTAACCTTCGTGATGGCTTCTCTACGCTGTCTTGATGTTGATAGTGATGAGTCCACAATGATTCGTAGGTTCTTCTCATAAGAAGTACTTTTACATTTCAGATTTGTACTTCCTACATATAATACTGTACATTTAGTCACTATAAATTTCATCATCCACAAATCTGCCCAAGCCTGTATGCTGTCCAAGTCCCTCTATAATGATTCGACTTTATCTAGATTATCTGCCATCCCAACTAGCTTAGAAAAATATACGGTACATCAGGTGTTTATATATGCACTGACTGACTTCCTGAAGCACACTGTGATAAATATTATCATTTACTGGTGATTTCTTAGGTTTCATCTGAGCACTGCTTCTCCCTTGACAATTTCCATATCATTGAGTACTTTCCTATTATCCCCATTACCAAAGGAGGGTTATCTACTTATTCACATGTGAACACTTAAGAAAAATGCAAGTTTACAGCATTTACTATTTCACTGTCTGTATATTTTAAACCATCCTTAGTGTTCCTGATATACTTCATCTCCTCTTTGACTGTCTGTTCAGTTTGGGTCATCTTTTGCCTGTTTGACTAAAAGCTACAAAACCAAAGAGAGAACAAACCCAACAGGGTTTTAACAAAACGTACTAGGACAATATGTTCATTTTTTCTGCTAGTAAAAAAAAATTCACATTTCTCTTTAGTTGCAAGTTTGATCTTTAACTTTTCCTTTCACCTTGTTTTTCACTTTTTGAAAGAAAAAAGTGACATAGTAGTACGATGGGAAGTTTTATCTTCTCATAATTGTGGCATGAAACCCTGCCCATTGTTGTTTGAGCGGAGTGTGCACATTCTTTTCTTCTTTGTGTAATTTTCCTTCAGTTACTACATTTTTTAGTCCGCAACCTCAAACATATGCTGGGTAAGTTGACTAGTGATTCCAAATTCTTTCTGTGTAAATCTGTGTGTACATGTTGGAGCGGGGCGAATGATGAGGCAGTACAAAATCAGAATGCTTGGAGTTCCTACCAGGCATAACCCCATTTAATTCCAATTAAAAGAAAAACATTAAGTAAAACATAGCTTGATGGTACTCTCTTGCTGGGACAATTCCCCAGGGATAGTGCTCTTTAATAGGATGCATGCTTTCTTTCTCGCTTTCTACGGTAGTCGGTCCAAAATGAGAGGCCATTTTTCTGGAGTGTCTCCCTTTTACACTGAGTGAACCAAAAGGGGTGATGCGTCCTTGGCTTTGTTGCTCTCAAGGGGCAGTTTCTTGAGGCTGCGAGGGAAAAAGGAGACAAGATGATTAGCGACAGCGCCCCCCTCTCCTCCTGGGGTAATACAACATACTTTAGGTGAGCCTGGAAGGCGACCATCTGCCTTGTATGCTTAACATGGTGAATAAGCCTTTCAATGCACTGACACCCTGTCCAGAGGTGTTTCCTGCCTTATGTCCAATGATGAATAGATAGAATCTGTACCTCTGCAACTTAGATACCTGGAACTAATTTCTGAGAGCATCCTTTAAATCCTATCTTAAAGATGCCCCACAAGAACTCCTGCTTCCATGAGACACTATTTAGAGTTAAAATGTTTTGCCTCCTTAGCAGATGCCAGGTTTACATTATTAGCCATGGAATTACTCTGTTCATAACTCTCTTTGTAAATTGTTGCTCAGAGTGTAATTCTCTTTTTCTCCATTTAATTTAGGGTTCACTTTAGGGCCATACTGACTCTAATCTGAGTAACACTGAGTTATATGTTCTGAACTTTTTCTCAGTATCAGATTACATGTATTCAAATTCATAGAGATGATTTGTACCTCTCTTCCTATCCATTTGTTGTAGAAAAGAAAGAAGAAGCTTGACATACTGAACTATTTGCAGCTTATACTGATAAAGCAACTCTGCCTACTGGCAATACTACACCCCACCCTGGCTTTAAAACTAATGCAATAATTCTCTATCTGTTTAATCTATTACATGATTTATCTCCACCTTCTAAAGTATGCCACATTCTGCTATAATATCATTAACAGTTTAATTTATTCGGCCACTGCCAAAAGGTAGCAAAAGTATACTTTACAGCTGTAGTCTGATGACTGGTAATAAATTATACATATTTTCTTCTTCAACATAGCTTTAGATTACTGTAGAAATTATAAGTGATGGGCAAGATCTGTAAAGATACACACACATACTGTAAAGTGCTGCTAGGGATTGGAAAAGCAGGAGGATAAAAAGGAGATGGGCCACACAGAGTGATTAAAACCCAAACAGGCATCTGAAGAGTACCTCTACATGCCAGTGTAAGTAAACAGAGACTGTCTGGAGGCAGTGAACTCCATCTGTGCAAAGGGTGCCCCAGATGGGAATTCTCAATGATCACTAAAACATTATGGGAGTTTAAATACACTAGAAGAATACCAGAAGGCTGCTGGCAGACCCCACAAAATTAAGGCTGGGTAGGCCAGCTAATGTTATACAAAAACAGACAGTGCCAAAACAGTTACCAGGGCAAAGTGGTATCAGGAATGACTAGAGAACACTATGGTCCTGTGGCTCTGAAACATTACAGATCCCCCACTGACCTTGAAAGTGAGTTCTCAGGTGGAGCTTAAAGTCACTACCCCTTGCTAGAGCCCCTCATGTTTAAAGGAGGGGCAAACACTTACTGGAAGAGATTTTGAGAAGGCTAAATAAAACTAAAGAGCTTTAGTAAGTACAGAAACAACCATGCAGGATTAAATCTGTGAAATGCCTAACCATAGGGTTAGGGCTGAATTATCTTTTGTATTTTTGGTTCACCCAGAAATCATCCTACTCTTATTTATAAATGCATTAATAAAACTTAATACATTATTTTTAATAACCTCTAGCTGTTTGAGCACTTTTCTTCTTATCTGAACTAATCCCAAGAAGGTGCCACTTACATGCACTTGTAATACTGCTTGATTGTCTGTTTAGAATGGTATGATATTAATTACATTGGAAGTTACTACATTAAAGATTATACGATGCTCTTTATTCTTTGAATGATAATATTAATAATAGAGTCATTTAACTTTTTTATAATTCACCATTTCACAGTGCCTTTTATGAACAAAGAAAATACCTTTAGGTGAGTTATCATTAGATTTTAACTGATAAGCTTGGACAGCAGAATACAGTATATAAAATCAATAATGATTAGTAGGAATTAGCCTTATTTTTTAATATGAAAATTATTAATTGTATTTAAAACTCTGTAGTCAAGTCAAACTTGCATATATGTTTTAGAATGAATGTTGTTCTTGATATGATTCTTCTCTTTTCTATGAATAATAATTAAAAATAAGTACATTTTTAATATTTTGCTGTACATGTCAATTTAGAACTAAAAATGACATATACAGTTTTGTTTATACTAGATTCAGGTTTGTATCATGGTCATATATTCAGGTGCACTGCACAAATGACAAC
Source organism: Polypterus senegalus (assembly GCF_016835505.1). Taxonomy (NCBI): domain Eukaryota; kingdom Metazoa; phylum Chordata; class Cladistia; order Polypteriformes; family Polypteridae; genus Polypterus; species Polypterus senegalus. The sequence continues at coordinate 156,728,283 of NC_053156.1, read as the reverse complement.
AATAAGCCATATATTAGAATAAAGCAAAAATCAGAGAAAGAGTAACCACACTGCTTTTACCTGTGGTCTTCCTGTTTAATTAAAAGAGTTTTTGCTTGTTAAGTACATCCTTAACTGGAATAGGTTAATAATCAGAAAAACAAAGCATTACATTCAGAATGACCAATTTGAAGAATTAAGTTTAAATAAAAAAGTGTACCTCTGCAGACAAAGGGAGTGAAGTCTTTGTGGTTGGTCGACTGGCAATTGTAAGATAACATAATCACAATAAAAGCAATATGGTAAGTAATACTGTCACCAGGTGAAGCATATTTCTAAATTAAGTATTGCTTTCCTTATTAGACTGCCATTTCCTCTAATACCTGTCATTAGTGCTTGATATTTTGTGGTGGTTTGGTAAACCTTGTGTATTGAAGCTCAATCAAAGTCAAATGAAGCAAAATAATTTGAAAATCACTTCTAGAGTGCAGAATATATGATTAATAAAGCTAGAAGATTTTTTTTATTTTTGATTAGACAGAAAAGTTCCAAATCCCATGTAATATTTTGTCGTTGTGACAGTAACTTCATTTTGGCTTCTTGCTTCATTGATTTATTATTTGTAAGCACTGTTATTTTTGTGTTTTAGCATGGCTTTTCCAGGGTGTTGACTACTATGCATCATAGTCTCATAGTCTTTGTTATGATATTCTACGTCTGTGCATCACATTATTTAGAGTTGGCAGCACTCTATTTCAAGTATCCATTGATTGGATCAAGGGTAACTTTTTCACAAAGATGTTTTGCATTAGAAGTGAGAGAAAGGCAGTTACAGCAGGGAATAAGTCTTCTTTTTGTCCTACAAATTCTGAGCAATTTTTATGTTTTTAAGTTCTTTCTTTGGTTTCAACCCATTGCCTGTAAAATGACTATATTCTTTCTCTTTCTTGGAAAGAGTTTCTATTTTCCAGCCAATCTCACTACATGGAGTGTTGTCTGCCCAAGATTGTAATACAAATAGAGACCACATTAATCATGAGTTCTTCTGAAACCCCTTCATAGAGAAAACATTTAAAGCATGGTTGATTTAATCTTTTACATGTTTGCTTGATAACTGTTATGATCCAGTTAAACAAAAAAATAAAAAGTTAACTTACTTAAAAAATGAAAAACCAAATCAATTATGTTGATAATAATGAAAATACTTTCAGAAACAAGGTAAGATTTTCTTAACAGAAAATAACAAGCATTATATGTAGACTCATGGAAAAATAAGAAGGGGCAAGCAACGTCTAAAACTACATGCAGTCATCAAGATCAGCATGTCTAGACAGGAGGAAGGCTAGACTAAATGATTCATGAGACATTCCATGTTCATAAGCAGAATTTTTAACTGAAACAATACAACATCACAAGATTAAAAGTGAGTTGTATGTAATATGGCTGTCAACTATGAGGAAAAGACAGCAAACAGTGAAGGCACAGAAATATCCTAATGACTATGTGAGTGATCTAGCATGTCTCACAAACAGTAGCAGACACTGGCCAATTAACAGGAGTTATTCAAATGTACATTCAAGACAAGAAAAAATACTAAGGCCACTAACAAGGACAGGGCATCTGCAAAGATAAAATGGACTGCCGCTGCTAGTTGGTACATGACCAGTAAACTGTATTGTAAACAGAAAGAGGAGGAAGATTTTGGTGCACCATGTTCACTAACTGCTCCAACACATGTCAGAGCAAGGAACAAGATGCAAAATACAAACATCAATATTTAGCAGTACATAAGGCACAATAAAAATTGAAATGTTACAGTTTGGAGACATCTGATGCTAAAGAAAGTGCTAAACTAAACCACAACAATGACAAAAAGTAAGTAATACCACAAGAAAAAAAAAATGGAAGAAACAGAGTGAAAACAAGCAGAGCAGCTCCAGATTTTGAACCCTTATATGATTTAAAAGTCTTTAAGTCCTTACATCTTCGATCTGGTTATGGATGCTTAGAATCATGGGATAAAAGACTGATTATGACATTGTGTTGTGTAGTACCAGAAAAGAGGAGGTGGAAAGGAAACTGAACAATGGAGACGGGCTTTGGACGATAGAGGCTAGAAGATAAATAGAAAGAAGGCAGAATATATGAGGTATAATGATGATCAGGACTCAAAAGTTAATGTTCAGGGAAAACTACTGAAAAGAGTGGAAAAATTAAATATTTAGAGTGATTGGTGGCCCAAGATGGACAACTAAATGCAGAGATAACCCACAGAGTGCAGTGTGGATGGAACAATTGAAAAAAGCCATCAGGAGTGCTGGGTGATTGAAGAATTAAGGTGAAGATTAAAGGTAAGGTTTTTTAGACCAGTAATGATGTACGGAGCTGAGACATGGGCGGTAAAAGAAATGGATTAGAAGAAGTTGGATGGGCAATTTTGAGATGGATGTGTGGAAAAACAAAAAAAAGATAATAAGAAATGAAACAGAGGTACAACAAAAGCAGGATAGATACTGTATCTAAGAAAGTACAGAAAAGTAGGTTGAAGTGTTATGGGCATGGGATGAAGAGAGAAAATGAATGCATGGACAAAAGAGTGATGAGAACAGTATTACAAGGAAAGAGAAAGCGATGGAGGCCAACGTGGAAGTGGGACGGATAAAGTAAAAACGATCTGAACGAAAAGGGTCTGACTGTTGATGGGGATCATGCTGTGTGGAAAAGGTTGATCAAGCAAAAAGAAGAAGAAGAAAAAGAATATGATTTAAAAATAGGGAAGTGTGAAAGAAAAGCTAACTGCGTGCAAGATACTAAGGGTTAAAAACTGGTATAACAGAAGGTTATTCATAAAACAGGGTGTATGTAGTAAGCTGACCTACGACAACTTCCTATTTAGGAACACGTCTGATAGACACATGAAAGATTACCTTACCTTCTTTAGGGCCCATCTGACATGTACACAAAACACAAACGGATGGCTGATTTATGCAAAATAAGATGAAATGCTTAGATAAATAATATTATGGTTTTTGATAAGTAAGGGGAAGGGGAATGGAGGAAAAAATATAAAGCCGACCAAAAACAGGAATCTGCGCTTTTCTGCCTTGCAACACATGAATCCTTGTACTCTTCTGCGACTGAATAAAAGCTGACTGATGGAACGCTTCCTGTCTTCCACAGAAGCAAGTAACAATCCTCTCAGAAAGTATTGAAACCGCAAGTCCAATTCATTTGTTTTAGCTATACACTGAAGACATTTGGGTATGAGATCAAAAGATGAATATGAGGTGAGAGTTCTGAATTTCACCTATTTTTTGGGTATTGACATCTAGATATGTTAAACATTACAGAAGATACTACCTTTTTGTAGTAAACCATATTTTGATCTCAAACATAAATTTCTTCAGTATATAGTAGAAACAACTGAATTGGCCATGCCATTCCAAAAATTTTAGAGAGGACTGTGTAAAGCAAAAAAAAGCATATCTACTGTATACTAATAAAAGGCAACGCCCTCACTGACTCACTCATCACTAATTCTCCAACTTCCCGTGTATGTAGAAAGCTGAAATTTGGCAGGCTCATTCCTTACAGGTTACTTACAAAAGTTAAGCAGGTTTCATTTCGCGTAACGATCATAACTGAATCCTACTTACATACATATATACATCCATAGTCTGCAGCTTATTCGCCATGTGAGGCTGCGTTGTGTCCCCCATCCTCACGCCTCCCACGTAGTTGGCTGCCTGCCTATATTGCGTCCCCCATCCCCACACCTCCCACGTAATTGGCTGTCTACCTATATAAAGCCGTCCATCGCTCCGGTCTCTTCATTCCCTTCCTTGCTTCGCCACGGTATTCATGTCTCCCTGCTGGTAACTGCAGCCTTTTTATTTAATCCACGGCTTCTCCGCTGTTTTATTGTGTTGATAACTGCAGCCTTTTTATTTAATCCACGGCTTCTCCACTGCTTTATTGTTCATTTATTATGATTATAGTTATTGCATAGGTATTTTAGACTTAGTTTACTGTTCAGGTAACCATTTCCTTTACCGTTCCAACCGTACCCCCATTAACATGTCTATCAAGGTGATCACCATCGCTCAGAGAACTGTCACTTACTGAGTGGTTTCCATGCCCGGAGATGCCTCCTGCCTTTTCCATTCTCTGTGTTACATATTGCACGGCCATATCAGGCTCACTCTTGTTATCCAGAGGAACATTGTGTCTTATGTATTGAATGACTGGGACAGGTTCAAGGTGTGGACTGATGACAGTACAGGAGATAATTATACTACACAGGAACACTATAAGAGTGAAATGCTTAAGCCATTCACCAATGCTTCTGCATGTGAGTTGATGGCTGCCGCTGAATTGTTCGGTTGTCGCTTTCAAGTGTACCGAAATGGCCAAATATTTTACACCTTTGGAGAACTGCCAATGCCTCTTAAACATCTTAGATTCACAGGTGACGATCTGAGTAGTGGACACTTTGATGTTTATGAATGTTTCAACTCACAAAAGCTGGATGCGAAGTTATTGATGAAACCGGTTGTATACTTACAATGCTTTACAGATGCCGAATGTCACTTCAACACAACAAGTCCTGCATAATACTAATGTAATTGAAACAAACCATGAAACTCAAACCGATTATGACAGAAGCAATCCAAGCTGTGAGAAAACAGTAATAAAGAGGCGTGTCAGACGTCATGGTACATTTTCTGATGCGGCTAGACGGAAACAACTTTGTCACGCTGCCGCCAAATACTCGCAGAAAAATCCACGAGTTAATGGACATGCTGTCGCTAAATAGTTGCAGGCAAATCCACAAGTTCATAGAGACGCTGTCGCTAAATACTCGCAGGCAAATCCACAAGTTAAGAGACACTGCCGCTAAATACTTGCAGGTAAATCCACAATTTCATAGAAACACTGTCGCTAAATGCTCGCATGGCAATTCCACAAGTTCATAAACACGCTGCCGCTAAATATTCGCAGGCAAATCCACAAGTTAATACCGGGAATGCCTGTTAAACATCTTAGATTCACGAGTAGCGATTTGGGTAGTGAACACTTAGATGAATGAAACCTGTTATCTTTACAATGGTTGGCAAACACGAAATGTAACTTGAACACAACACGTCCTCCAAATACGAACCTGATTGAAAGAAATAATGATAATCAAATCCTTGATGACAGCAACACTCATAACAGTGACAAAACAATTAGATTGACAATCATGTTACTTTATTTTTAAAATGTTTCCTTTTCTTTTTCATAACTTCTTTAACACACTACTTCTCCGCTGCGAAGCGCGGGGTATTTTGCTAGTAGCTGATATACTGTATTTACGTTATACTACACAGAGAAATGCAATCTAGAATTTGCAGCCAATAAAAGAAAAGATAAACTATCAGACATTGCTTTCGATAAACAAATTTAAATACTCAATGCAATGCATAACTAGGCAAAATGTAAACATCCTTGAAAAAAATAATATAAACAGTTATAAAATTAAGCTTTATACTGTATATGTTTACATATTGATTTTTCCTTTGCAAAACCCACTGAGATTTTCGCTTTTTTCTATGCAGAATAATAGCTCTTAAACTTAATATTATCTTGATAATATCTAGTAATTTGATAAATGAGAAACACAAAGAAGGCGGGCTGGAAGCCAAACAAAGCCATCACCCAAAAATATGGTATCAGTCAAATGTCTTTTATGCCTGTAGCTAGTTTTGCCTCTAAGTTTGGATTCAGAGTACAACGGAAGGCCAATAATTCAGAGCATTGATTTTTTTATTAAATATGCATGCATGAACATAACATTTACTAACAATGATAGATAGAAAGAATGCAAATTATCAGGATACCACCCACTTGCACAAGGCATTGTCGCTACGTACACATCTATGACGGCTCATAACAACTTGTCACTAAACATGTACTGCTGCTTGAAAAATGGCCATTTGGAAGCAAAGGTATTATAAGGGACAGATGGGCAACTAGCCTGAAGTAGGAAGATTTTAATGAGGAGGGAAAGGATAAGATAAAAAATGCTTTTTGGAAAGCTGCAAAAACTCATAATCAAAATAATGAGGGTCAAAACTGAAATAAGTAACCAATCCACCAAACTAACCAGAAGTGTTAAGAGAGAATTGTGCTAGAGGTAACAGTGCTAAGTTCTGGAGTCAGACTAACAAAGATGATCTCTCTGACTAAAGGATCACAAATGCAGTAAAGTTCTTTTTTGTATTATTTTCAGGACATATTACAAAAATAATGTATGTGAACTCTATGAAACATTAAAACATATTTATCATACTGATCAGAAAATAAACAGTCAAAAATTTAAGTAAAGTGTTTACCAAAACTCAGTTGTGAGTCTAAATAGTTTTAGGTTTTGTGTCAATTATTTTGAACATTATTTGGTTTTTTGTAATATTTATTTTTACCATTGTGATGGTAGAATCATGTCACCACTAGTTTGACAGTCCTTCATACAACTCATCTTTGACTTATGCTAGCAGGGATATTGTTTACCACTTGTCAATCCTAGTTGTGTCACAATGTTTGGCATTGAGCAATGTAAGTTGACACCATGTGGCAACTACTGTATTTGAAAAAGTGGCTTTGGGATTAAAAAATAAACCTACGTTAAGAGATCTTATGATTATTTTTTGTTAGAGAACTGATTGGTTTAGTGTGCAAGTCTCAGTCTGTGCTCATCAAAATCAAAGCTGAACAGTTCACACGTTGTTCCATAGCCTACTTTTTTTTAAATGAAGACCTAACACTAAGTGTCCTCATAGCAACAATCCAAAATCTTGGATGCTAGGAGCAGTGTCACCATCGTAAATATTCACCTGGGATGGTATAATAAAATGTCGTTTCCAGGCTTCATGTGATAGCAATGGCAAGAGTTGGTAAAAACATCATGGCCACCAAATGCTCAAAATGGCGACACCTGTAAGAAACAAAATTTTGATGAAAATATAAGCAAAATAATCATAAAAAAGGACACAACAACAATCAAATTCATACAAGAAGGTATAAAAATAAGAACTACAGTGAATGAAATCCCAATTACATAGCAGTCCCAAGAAATGGAAATAAACCCTGTAATAATAATTTGTAGCTTAAAAGTTATTACTGTCAAAAAATCTTTTAAACAATACATGCACATTTCCTTCATAAATAAAAAAAAAACCAATGTCTGAAATATTTCAGACATAAGAAGATAGATAAGAACATTGATCCTAATTTTTCTCTTACAATTTTGTGGCCTGAAAAAATGGATTGAGAAGTGAAAAACTTCACTTTTAATTTAAAAACAAAAATAAAACAAATAATGGAGTTCTCAAACAAACAATTAAAACTTTTTTTCTCATAGCAATCTCTGGTTCTGCCCAGAACTTATAGTTCTCAACTAAATTCTTCAGCTATTCAAAATGAAATTAAAGAACTCAATTAAATCAGTTTTACTGTCACACAGCTCCAGAAAACTTGGTTCAAGTCCTTGCATGTGTCTATTGGTGTGAAGTTTACTTACTTACTTCTGTACTTCTATGGATTTTTTTCTACATACAGTACTCTAGTTCTCCTACCATATACCAAAGACCTGCATATTAGGCTAACTGGTTAATTCTAAAATTGCTTTGTGTTGACGACTGTGGACAGATGGGTGACTGTGCTCAGCAAGGGAGTGGGCTGGCTCCTGCCTAGCACCTCTAGCAGCTAGTAGACAGTAGATCACCACAGTCCTTTATTTTATTAAAATCAATCCATCCACATATTTTCAAACTTGATGATTCAGTTCAGTGAGAGTTTAGTAAATGTGTCTAAACATTAAGTTTTTATCATAAATAAAATCTAGTTTGATATATTTGAAGAAGTTTGCCTTATGAATCAGCTGTTTTGCTTGTTTTTACATTCTTAATCATATTAAATAATATGTATTGTAGTTCTAGACTTTCAGTTGATATTATCAATATTTCTTATCAGCCTTTTTTGCCTGTTCTTTTTCTGGTTTTCTGTGATGGCGATCTGTGCAATCACCACCTAATCAAAGCACCGTGATGTCCCTATATTGATGGATTAAAGGCCAGAAGTCCACATGACCGTCATCATCAAGTTCTTCCATGAGAACCCTGAATACATTGAGGACTGGTTGAGGTCATTTATGTTAGGTAGAATGTCTAGCGGGGGCCGGCCGGTCACGTGACCTGGAACCCCTGCAGATTTTATTTTTTTCTCTAGCTGTCTTGAGGTTTTTTTGTTTTTTTCTGTCCTCCCTGGCCATCGGACCTTACTGTTATTATATGTTAATTAGTCATCCTAACACAGGGTCACAGAGGTCTGCTGGAGCTAATCCCAGCCAACACAGGGCGCAAGGCAGGAACATATCCCTGGGCAGGGCGCCAGCCCACCACAGTCTATGTTAATTAGTGTTCCCGTATTTTAATTCTTATTTATTTTGTCTTTTTTTCTCTTTCTTCATCATGTAAAGCACTTGATCATCATTTGTATGAAAATATGCCATATAAATAAATGTTGTTGTTGCTATGATAGGCAGTTTGTTAATGATTTGTGTGAGTGTGTTCAGGAAAAAAAATGACTAAAATTCTTTGAAATTATTTTATATACCTCTCCTTTCATGTCCCGAAGAGGCTTTTTTTTCAGAGCTGGGGATGTGTCTTTTCACCTTGGCACAAATAAAGTTCTATCTATCTATCTATCTATCTATCTATCTATCTATCTATCTATCTATCTATCTATCTATCTATCTATCTATCTATCTATCTATCTATCTATCTATCTATCTATCTATCTATCTATCTATGTATCTAATGGGTACAGGTACTCGATAAAATATTATAAAAGCATTTAATAATTTCATAATACATTGCAATAAATGTGCTTTTTCCAAACTCAATATACCATACAAATTAAAATCACTAAACCGCTTCACAAAAATAACATCAGTTAAAGAACATAAGAAAATTAAGTATTCTTGTTATAGAGTGAGCTGATCCCCCAGCCTTCACCACTTTCCATTGCCCTCTAGGTAAGACTTTAAACCAGTATTCCCAGATGTATTTAGCAGTCAGCCATTCACACATCCATTCATTTATTTTCTGAAACTTTTTTCTAATACAGGGTCATAAGGAGATGGAGCATATCCTAAATTTAATTGGCAGAAGGCAGAAAACACTTCTGAATCTTGTAAAAAAAAAAAAAAACAGTTGTTTTAAAAATAAACATGCCTGAATATGAAAAAGAACACATTCTATACAGAAAGCACTTCAGTTGAATCAGACTAGGATCTGAACTTGTATGCTGTGACAAAACAGACATTACTTACATTGTCATTCTGTCAGATTAATTGATTGTTTTATTAGGCAAGATTGGTGGGTGACACAGAACTGCCTTCAGTATACAGTGGTCTTAATTTTTGCTTGCCTCTTGACATCTTGTTTTTTTTCTACAGTAGCTAAAAGCGCTACCAAATGCTGGTGGTATTTGACTCGTAATGTTGCAATATTTTGCTGTAGCTTCTACTTAACACTTGAACACTGTTTTGATTTATTTTACTGGAAATAATATTTACATTGTAACAGTGATGACAAGCTGCATCAGCCCAGGATAAGTTACCCATTCTTTAAGCTCGTACTCCATCACCAGCAACAATGGTGCCTATAAAAATGTAAGCCTCCAATGGAGAGTGGTCCTTTTAAGGAAAGTGAGCCACTTCAAAGAGAGATTTAAAGAGCAACAGCACCCATTCTGGAAGTTGCCGCTTTCACTTCATTGGTTTCAGTAGAAGACCAAAAGAAGACCTTTCATCTGACTCAGAAAACTGCTGAGTGCTGCAAAGCCCTATAATGGATATATTTGTCTCTTTGCAGGAGTTTATGGAGAGTGCTGAAGCTAACATCCAGTTAATATGTCTGGTAGGGCAAGGGGTGCTGGCTACAATAGCAGGAGCTTCCAGCACATGGAGCTGTGAAAATGTGTGGCAGATCGAGTTGCTGCTGACCCCAGGTGAGCAGTGTGATGCTGGTGATAAACTACACAGCAGAAAGATGAGGCAAATCACAGGGGTATTATGGGGCAGTTGTGGAGGGAGAGTCTCAAAGCTGAGATCCACACCTGGAGCAGTGTTTGCAACATCGGTTCAGTGAAGGAAAAAAGCTGAGAGACTGGAGAAGTGGCACCATGGCAATAAATGATGCTTTAAAGCTCCAGCTATCTTGGTTAAACTTTCAATTATTTGAAGCATTTTTACATATTTTTTTTTTTACACAGAAAAATTTACTGAACAAATGTAGATTAGTTAGAATTTGATTTAAACAATCGTTTTGAATTTACACAAACCAACAGTATAATTGCTCTTTTTATTTAATCCAGGGCACATGATTTTCACACATTATAATATATGCTGACAAAAAGAAAGCTGTTGACTCTGTTGTGTCCCACACAACCAAACATCATTATAACTACCATTGTCTCTTTACTACCTTGATGTTGTTACTTGCTGTCTTTTGACTGAAAAACGTTATTTAAACTAACAATGATTAGCATGAAGGGCACTGAATAAAATATTAACTGATTAAGCCACTTGGGTTTTAAAAGATCCTGAAAATTTTCAATTAATGCCTCCTCTCTTCTCTTGTATACAGATAAAGATGAGCTTTTATTTTGCATACTGCATGTTTGGGTTACCATAATTAGGCAAATCTAGATCAACAGATTTTACAATAAAAATAGCATGAAAAATTACATGTCAGCTACATGCACATTTATTACTTTTAAATGTTGCACCACACAAATAATCTAGGTATTTCTTTTTCATTTAAATTGTCTCAATAACTATTACATGAATATGTGCATTGCTATCTTTTGACCTGAATGGCAATCAATATATTGGCAGAGTGCTTAGTACTGATTACCTAGAGTGTTTGGAAGTCAATTTCATTTTTGGCTAGGATGTTTTTCTATGTACATTTGTCATGTTCTCCTTGTGTTTATGCAGGTTTCTTCAACAACAACAACAACATTTATTTATATAGCACATTTTCATACAAATTATGTAGCTCAAAGTGCTTTACAAGATGAAGAAAGAAAAAAGAAAAATATAAAAATAAGAATAGGCAATATTAAGTAGCAAAGAATAAAGTAAGGTCCAATGGCCAGGAGGACAGAAACAAAAAAAAAACTGCAGGCAGCGGAAAAAAAAAACGAAATCTGTAGGGGTTCCTAGACCATGAGACCACCCAGCCCCCAAGCATCTTACTAGCTCAAAATGAAACTCTAAAATAAAAAAATAAAAAATGCACTGCAGTGTAGTGCTTTGAAATGTTTTTAATGTGGTAACTTTCACAGCATACCTCATTACAAACCACATTTTTTGCTTATGCTTTAAATGTTTCCCTTTAAGTTTCTTGAGAAATGTAGAGCTTTTTGATTCTGGTTATTGTCACTTTCTAGTAATCTGGAATGTGTAGTTAACATATTACCAAGATTGACACATTATGGGATTTTTGAATCAATAACATGCATTCTTTATATTGCAATCTTGTATTTCAATGATTTAATGGCCCCATTTCAAAAGATGTCTGTCTAAAGTAATAATATTAATGTTTGTTGAACTCTATTTTTAAAGTGAAATTTATTCTTAAGTAAACATTATTCTTTTATAAAGCAAACAAACAAAAAATTAAAACAACTATAAAAGAAATACACATTTGCATTTTCTTCTTATGCTTGAGTGTTTTTTGTAGGGTCCCTGGTTTTCTCTCATGATTACTCTACTGTATTGAGGTACAATGGCAGGACAGCATGCTTGGCTAGCACATGCGGATACCCAAGGAGAGCAGTCTCTAATGCAACAAACTTAAGTTGAAGGTGCTTTTCTGGGAAAAGAATTAGGAAAATGATAGCTTTACTGATTGCGATAAAGTTATCATGCCTGATGTACATTGCATAAAATCAAACACATCTCATTGTTAACTATCATACACCCTCCCATAATATGACATAGCATTACCAGCGTAAGGAGAGCACACAATGCACTTTTACAATGGAACGCATGACATGGTGGCCCTAGGCATATGCTTGATTGGACTGCAAGCGTGACTAATCAGCTCAAGGTTCTTTTTGATAGCAATTAGGTGTTTCATGAAGAATACAATTTTCAGTACGTTTGGTTCATGATATATAGCAGCAAGCAAATTCAAAGCAATGCAAAAAAAAAAGGACACATTTAAGTCCACAATTACCTAAAATGAACTGTCAAAATAAAATCTTCAATACTTAAAAAGCAAAACAAAACGATTAAAAGCTTGATCATTTCATGTTTTAGTGAAAAGTAAATGTGCACCCTCAAGGGTCTAACATGTTTCCATGGATATGCATGATACTTTAAAAAAATGAAAATAAAAAATATTGAAAAGTTCATCGTTTGATATTGACATATGTGACAGATTAGGGCCGCTATAGCTCCCTTGAACCCTCAGACAATACTTCAGACACCAGGTAAAAGTCCAAAAGTTGAATTTATTATAATAATAAAGTGCACAAAGCACCCTCCTCTCCACAATACTCTTAAACAAATCAATTATCCAATAAACAGCAATCAATCCTCCTCTCCCAGACGTGTTGCCACCCTGCCACCCAGCTCAGCTCACTCATATAGGATTTCCCAGAGTCCTTTATAGTTCATGACCCGGAAGTGTTTCTCTCCTCTCAGTCCATGTGATTGGCAATACTTTCGGGTCAGATAAAAACTGTTCTTTTTCATCCCGGAAGTACGTAATTTCCTCTGTCCCTGTGACCAGGACGTACTTCCAGGGTATAGGACAAATACAAGTCTCTGAGCCTCCCTGCAGCGGCCCCCAAGGTATCCAGCAGGGCTGTGAAGGAAAACTCCAACATCCATGATGCCACGCTAGCGGCGTGGGGGTACTGGCCGGGATGAACAGCCGGCCATAGTTCACACATACTAACAACAATACGTGTAAATGTACTGGTTAAATGTTTACCTGAAAATCTTGTGATGATATAGTGACACTAATGAAGACTTCTTTCATTTAAGTCTTTAAAGCAATAGTTGTTCAGATGTAGCTTTACTCCCTCTAGCAGAGGAAAACAAGTTTTGCAGATTTCATAATAAAATCACTAACACTGTGAAGGGGTCTATTGTTATGACTTCTGAATTAAGGAGTATATCTATACTAAAAATGTTCACTCTATGAAGTCTGGTGATGAGAGAAACAGGACAGTTTAATTTCAAATATAGTTTTACAAACTTGCTTCACCAGACATAGAGCAGACCTCACCTACTAAGTGGTTATCCCTTCATAGCTTGCACTAAGACTAGGGCCGTCTTAACAGCATTATAGGCCCCCAGGCAAAGCAGTGCATTGGGGCCCCTACCTACACAACCACTCAGCAAGTCATAACATACATAGATTAGCATGGAGCTCCTATGCTCATGGGGCCTCCAGGCAACTGCCCAGCATGCCCATGCATTAAGATGGCTCTGACTAAGGCTCACCTGGACAAGGTTGATAACAGTTACATAAATGGGCGGAATCACAACAAGATTGTAAAACAATGGAAGTGGTTTGAGAAAAATGACTAAAGAGGATATAGCTGAGGAGCCATTAATAAATCCCCGGTCAAGCCACAACAGCTCCTGTGTTTGTTATTAAAGTCTTTTAGGATAAGTCTAACAGTCAATTGTTATAATTGGTAATCCTAATGTCTTGTAGCTATCTAATACTGCTCTTACCCAAATGTAAAGGTCTCTCTACTAATATATATAGGAAAGAGTGTGAAGTAATTAATATCATATTAAAAAACACTTTCCTGGACAATCATTGAATTAGAATCTTGAGTTGTGATCTCTAATACTATTGTAATCTAGGGAGTATTGTTGGATCAGTACTAAAATTTTGACTTTTGGACATTAAAACCAGTACCAAAACAGTTGCAAAGCAAATAATGGATAATTTCAAAACCCTCCCAATATCACTCCAGCCTCCCTGTTGCACTGTACTGCACTACGCATCATTTTCCTCTTGATGGACATGAAGATCATATCAAAACGAAAATTGATTCCCTGTGAGGTCCCAATTGTGCATAGTTTCGTTTTGTGAAGACTATAAAATTTACATTTTTCCATAACAATAGTGAATGTCAAGTTATTGGCTTCTGGGGATTGTGAGAAAAGCTAATGTTTACTTTCAAATATCACAAAATACTGGTAATGTACTATTTTAAAAATGGAATTTTACAGTATACCACGCAACCCTACTAGGCAACAAAGCTAAAATATCTGCCGTCTGGAATTAGACTAAATTACCCTGATCATCTCTCATGCAGTCCAGCATTCTACAGACAAGAACATCCTCCTAGTCATTGTATGGTTAGTTCTTGGCATGGCTGAACGCAAAGAGCATGAGAGTACTAAATATGCTTCTCAGCTATATATGTTTTATCTGTGACAACTTTGTAGTGGGGATCTCCAACCTGCCTTTGCTCCCTTAATTCTGTATGAGGAACATCCTACACCACTACTCTTTAATAAACACAGAACACGCCACAGTATTTAATGGAAATAAATCAAAACAGTACAGAAGATACACGCTTTAACAACCTCTCCTATGTTCTTTGTATTTAAATGGGCAATACACTTTTAACAAAAATATGATTCATTAATGGTTTGAACAATGTTTCTATTTATAAGACAGACATTTCAGCACATTTTACCATTTTTTCATAAACACTAGTGGAATCAATATTAAAAGTAAATCAGTACATATAAAATTCATTCATTTTCTGAACCCAGTTATTCTAATGCAGGCTTGTGGACAAGGTACTTGGAGGAATAACATTAGCCCCAAAACAGGAAAAGAATCTACACTGTAAATTGTAAGATATATTCATTCACCCTTACTCATATTTGGCCAAAATATAGTTAACATGAGATTTCTTTTAAATGTCAATGTTAAAAAAGAATTTGAGACTTAGAAACTCAACAAAGACAGTGTCCAGGCTGTGACCTGAATCCTAGACTAAAGTTTGAAATAACTGTGTTAAAATCTGCACCACACAGAGAAAAGTCAGAGAAAAGTCCATTTTTATTTTTTTTTAAAATAGTTTAATAGATTGAATACACTCTGCAACAGAAGAGAATTACTCCTCACAACCTGATGTCTTTGGTTTATCTCTAAAATATGTCAAAAGCATTCAATCTCATCTAGTATTGAATTTTTACTTTGGCACAAAAAAGCATGATCACCAAGGGATTTACATTTTAATGTAGGTGACAACGACAAAGAAACCATGTCCATATGACCAAAGATAATTGATATGTTTAGGAATTCTGAGAGATATGAAGGAGGAATGCTGTGTAGACATTTAAAATCAATGGTAAAGTCTTCAAGTCACTGTGTGATGAAATTGAAAGCCAATTTAAATGATAAGGAATCAAAGTAATATTTTTATGCTGTTTAGACCATGTTAATATTCTGGCAGCAGCATTTTGACATCTTTCAAGCTCATGGAAGACTTACAGGGTGTGAAAAACTGTACATTAAGCTAGTGTGAGAAAATAGTAGCATGGATTAGTTTATTGGATAATGAAGAAGAAAATGATACAGGAGTTATGCAGAAAGAAAAATTAAAAACAGAAAAATTAACACATCTTTAAAAATGAAAATATTTCAAACATTAAAGAAAAAATAGTATACAAGGTGAATTTTATTTTGGCACACCTGAGACTGAATATTTATCTTATAGTTGCCTTGAAAAAATCTGGAAATTCCTTGGGAGGTTTAGATGAGTCTCTTGCCTCTTATCACTGGTAAAGCACCAGGAAAAAGAATAAAGACAAAAATGATGATAATGATTATTAGTGTATATTTATGATAGCATGCACATTTTACTTGCTTACTAATGGTACACAATGTATTAATTTATTTACTCATTATCCAAATTCATTTATTCCAGTATGGGGCCACAGGGGATTAGCACCTACTGCCGAAAAAAAAAAATCACACAATTGTAGAAAACATGCTTAGCACACACAACCGGATTGACGACAGCAATAATAACCAAAAGTGTGCTATCCTGAAAGCAGTGAATATCGTCATCACTCATGTCTAGTTATAGCAGTAGAGTGTTGTACCTTGTTAGCCATAGATTGATACAGGAGAAAGCCATTTCACCCTACTTTCTCCTGTATCATGTCTAGCTAGAAAACCAACCATTTGCATAGGTACTTTACAAAATAAGCAAACAAAATGTAATAATGATTTTTTTCTATCTTTTTAATTAGGTTCTGGAGAAAAAAAAACTTTTGCCATTCAGTTTTAATATGTCTAGGTATGCTAACAAGTTGTTATTAATCATAACAATTATATGGATTGTCCTTCCTATGATTTGAAGTGTGCAAAATAAGATCTGAAGAAGCCAGCACTACTCTGGTTCCTTTAACCTTAGAACTTATTATATTCATCTCAATTAACTGAACATTATTTGTGAATCTTTCTAGTCATGATTTCACCCTCACCCTCAATGTTCCTTGTAAATTATACACAATTTTTTATGCTTCAATGTGTAACATTATCCCAGTTGCGCACAAATAAGCGAGTCAAGAAAGCCACCTCACCTGTTGAAAGTGTACAATGGACAGACAGCCAATATCCCCCTTTCCAGAAAATATTCAAATACAGGCTAAATATTCAGGGTCCTATATGTTTGTACTGTATGTGCTTTTTATTGTTAGCGTTTCTTTGTACCGTATGTGCTTTTATTATTAGTGTTTTTGCTTTTTTGGTCACAGTCCATCTGTAAAGCAAGACGTGCATATGCACAGTTCTGCAAAAGAAGCAAGTGAGAACTAAACTTCAGCCATCAAATGAATGTGACATTTGAAAACACAACCCTTCACAAAAACTAGATTTTCTGAGTGTACAAAGTGATGGGCCAAAAAGAAGGTAAAGTAAAGTATAATTCGAAATACCTCTCTGTAATGCATATGGAAAAAACATATAAAATTATGTATGGTGATTGCTGAAGCATGCAGTCATTAAAATATTATTTTTTAAAGCTAATAAAAGAAAAATTCTACTTCTGAATGATGGATTGGATGTGCAGCATTATAAGGGAAGAACAGATGATCAGTGACTTTCATACAGAGATAATCTAAACTCATTTTTATTTGTTATTCATTGACCAACTGCTTCTGACCACATCACTCAACCTGCAATGATCACTGATTTAAGACACTGATGCTAATACAGATTGATGTGTGTCAGTTTTAAATCAACTTTGAATTATTTTAATTAATCTAGTTGTGTCTAATGCACTATTTAAAAAAGATACACAGTCAATTTGTCCATGTTGATGTTGTAATGTTGTATTTAACTACTTTATTTGTAAATATGAAGAGTGTACAGTGCTTATAAAAAGAAATTAATTAATTTCTTCATTCATTTTTCGCCAACTTACCCGAGACCAGGCTGCAGAAGCAACAGTCTTAGCAGTGAGAAAAATATGTCCCTTTCCCCAGCCACACTTGCCAGCTCATAATGTGGGATCCCAAGGTGTTTGAAGGACATCTGGGAGATATAATCATCCTAGGAAGCTCTGGTTCTTCCCCGCATCTCCTTCCAGGTGGTCATGCGTGTAAAACCTGTAGGGGGAGGTGTCTGCGACGCATCTGTATCAAATGTCAGAACCACTTTAATCAGATCCTCTCAACGTGAAGGGTCTGTAGCTTTACTCCAAGCCTCTCCCAGATGTCTGTGTTTCTCATCCTATCTCTAAGGGAGATCCCAGCCACCCTCCAGAGAAAGTTCATTTCAACCGCTTGTACCCACGATCTTGTCCTTTCAATCATTACTCTCCTTATGACCATAGGTGAGGCTAGGGATCCTTCTGGTTCAGTTCCTTCTTCACCTCTATGGGTAGGTATAATGATCGCATAATTGTGCTAGCATCTCGACGTGTCTGTTGATTTCACCATCCCTTTTTCCCTCAGTTGTGAACAAGACCCCAAGATATTTAAAATTTCTCCAATTCAGGCAGTAACTCTTTCCTACTTGGAGAGGACAGTCCACCTTTTCCTACTGAGGACATCCTAGCACCCCCCACAGAATCCCTCAAGAAAAACAGTCATATGCCTTCTCTAAGTCCACAAAATACATATAGACCAACTGGGCATATTCCCATACCCCATCCAGGATCCTCATGAGGGTGTAAAGCTTTTCCATGACCTGGACAGAATCCACAATGCTCCTCTTCGATCTGAAGTTCCATGACTGGACAGAGTCACTTTTCTCTACCCTGGCAAAAGCTTTCCCAGGAGAAGTGTGATCCCTGGATAGTTGAAGCAGTTCCCATCCATTCCCGGGGCCTTACCAAAGCAGAGTTGCACTGCAGACTACATCTCAATCCAGGTCAGCATTTCTCCACCTTTGTTGAGAACAGTCTGGGTGAAGCCCTTCCTTCCTCTTCTGACTTGCCTGATGTTGACAGAACTTCTTGGGGAAGGAGCCAAAGCTGGTAAGTGAGGTGGAAAGCTATCAAGTAGATATACTTCAGCTCATGTCCGCCCACTTACTTGATTCTGGAACCAAACCCTCACAGAAGAGACTGGACTCTCCTTTGCTCTGGAGTTTCCCAGTACAAAAGGTGTTGGTCAAGAGTGGGCTTCATATTGAGCCCCTGCCTGGTCAACGCCATTTTAGAATTTGTCTCAGTGTGGCTAAAGATCGCGGATGGGAGGACTGCCGTCTAAATGGAAAATCCATGTTTAAATAAACTGAAGTGAACACAGTTGTACTGTGTTAATACATCCATCATCAAACTAATGCATTCTAAATAAGGGTTGGGGAGGGCTAAGCTTAGCCCACAAGCATCAGGTACAGTAAAGAATCAATGTCAGGTGGTCCATTGTAGATATTTACTTCATATGTTTAAATCTGGAAACATATGAGGACTTAAATTATATTTCTTTTTGTTAAAATGCCAATGAATGCTAGTTGTCTAGGAAAATGAACGTTGATATGAACCCACCAATCGTTATAGTGTTATATAAAAAAGGTGACTGGGTGATTCATGTATCCATGGCAAATTGCCTAATATGCATCATGGATAAATTAATGAAAGAAATAAAAATAAAAAAAAAAATTAGCAATATATGTCAAGAACAGGTGTATTAGTGAAGTGTCATTAAGAGTTTAGATAGAATTCTATAAATTAGCAACCAAATCAGGTCACACATGACAGGCTTTTGATCAAACTGAAAGAAGTACATGCTCAAGGTGCACTGTGTACATACAAAATTGGCTTAAACACTGAAAACTAAGGTTCAAGGAACCTTTTCAGAAACAGGTAATGTTAAAACGGATGTCCTTTAGGGATAAGCATTGAAGCCACTGCTTTTTAAAATTTATATATATGATCTTGATAAGAATATACATAATGAGCTAGTTAACTTTGGACTGGTAGAAAATCTAGAATGAGGGTAATCAAATGGGCCTGAAAGGAATACAGGTTTTGGGCAGATTTGAGATAGATTACTTAATGTAAGTGTGTATAAAGTATTACATATAAGTAAAAATGTTGGATTTGAGTGCACAATGTGAGGTATGAAACTTGACCGTATGCATTATTAGAAGAACATGGAAGTTGTGGTCGACTCTGCTTTCTACCTCCAGAGTACAGCAGCCATTAAGAAAGTTAATAGGATGCTAGGTTATATATTACAATTTGTGGAGTACAAATCAAAAGGGTAATATTTAAGCTTTAGAAAAAAAAACTATTGAGGTCTCGCCTGGAGTATTTCATACGGCTTTGGTCTCCGTATTGCAAAAAAGAAAGAGAAGAACTGAGAAAAAATCCAAAGGAGATCGACTAAGCTGATTCCAGGATTTAGAGGTTTGAGCTATGAGGAAGGATAGAAGAACTTGAACCTTTTTAGTTTTCAATAGATGCAATGGGGGTAAAATTCTAATATGTATTAGACCATGTGGCCTTTTAAACAGGGTAACTAATTCAGTTTGGAGTAACACTGGAGTACAGTATCACTTCATTCTGCCTTTTTAATGAAGCTTTATTAAATAAAAGAGGAAAATAATGCAGAACTTTAGTCCACTCAGTCTAAAGAATGTAGTATTGGGAGTTAAAACAAGCTATAAGTGCTAAGACTATAACAAACTCTCACAAGCAAAGTTGAAATCCAAACAGATATTGGTTGGTAAAAGGTTTTTAAGCCTTCCCAATACAGTGGTCAAAATGTAATCTCGGATACATCAGTGTAGGATAAAAATTTTTGTTCTCTTTGTTCCAATTCTAACGGCAAAATCCAAGAAATTACAATTTGCACTTATACCTTTTGCCTATTGCTTGGACCTATATCACTGAGAGATGTCATGGCAGCCAGGGGTAGCAGTCAATTTTATGCACAACTTATCCCTGTATATAGGAGTGCACTATGTGTACTGTATATAGTAATTATTGTCATATATAATATATGCATCTACTTCACAGATGATGTATGTATTATATATGTATACACAGTTTATTAAAACATTTAAAGGTATCATAAATATAACAAAGCATCATAAATTAAACAAGAAATCACTTGAATCTTTTCACTTCTTTAAGAGTGCTACTTTGATCTACAATAAAGCAAAAAAGTGGAAAATTGAACCACACTATAATTGCTTTTCCTGCAACAGATAAACCAGTGTAACGAATTTGGAGTTTGAATGATAAAATCATGGTTTGCCCCTTGGCAATTCCTCCCTCCATTCCTCAGATGACATGAATCTCCCAGCGCACTTCAGGGTATAAGGAAGAAGGATGAAAAAAACAGTTACTGTATATCAGGTTATACAATTTGACAAATATATGGAAAACACTTCTTTGCCTGATGATAATTACAGGAAGGGAATCTGAGATTTTAAAAGATAAAATCCCAAAAGTTTGTGATGCAAACCACAAAAAAGAAAATAGGTTAAGTTAGAGATGAAAAATGCCTACCGTAAACAAAAGGTTCCAAGCTGATTTAATTAAATGTATTCTTGAACTTGATACAGCATGACTGCTGAGCTTTCAGCAGAAACCAAGGTGACCCCAAAAACAACAAGTAAGGACCGTCTATTTTTAGTTATGATGAGTGTCAATAGACAAAAGTGAAAAATGAATAATGCTGTGATGTCCCTGAAATATAACTGGAGCACAGGGAAAGTTAGTCGGAAGCAAGCTGCTCCCTCCTTAATCTGTGAATAGCCACCTTTTAAGAGGAGGAGCTAAAAGCATGATACATCATATATATATATATATATATATATATATATATATATATATATATATATATATATATATATATATATATATATATATAGTAACAAAAGTCGCTATATAGGCGCCTGACCTGAAAACAGATTCACATTGGAGGCACATATAAAATAAATAAACTTTTATTTTTCTTCAGCTGGAGGGCATGTCTTCCCCGTGTCGCCCAGCCACAACCCAGTCCCAAAAAGACAACCATACAAAGTAAAGCACTCTCCTTCGGCACCACTGCTCCTCCCAGGCAACCTCATCCTCCTCCACCCGACTCTGGCCACTGAGTGGTGGTTGCTGGCTCCTTTTATTGGGCACCTGGATGTGTTCCAGGTGCTTGATTGCCGACATCCGGCTGCACTTCCGGGTGTGGTGAAACTAGTGCCCAGAAGGGTCCAGCAGCTCCTGCTGCAGCACCCCCTGGTGGCACCTGCAGAACACAACAGGGCTGCACAACACTCCAACCCCCATGAAGCCCTGAGGGAGTCCGAGGCACCGCTGCAACCCAGGAGGCCTGCCATCTAGCATCCAGGGGGAGATGTTGTGTTTCCCATGCTTGCTCCCCTGGTACATATGCTGCAGGGACATCCCAGCCGGGCATGGGCCCCGGCCATCCAACACTATATATATATATATATATATATATATATATATATATATATATATATATATATATATATGTATGTATATATATATACACACATCTATATATATCTATATATACTCGTATACATATATATATATATATATATATATATATATTGTGATATATGGCCGGCTGTCATCCCGGCCAATACCCCCACTCCACCAGGTGGAGCCCACCCTGCAGCGTGGAGGTGCCCTGAATGCCAGCAGGGAATTACGGACATTGGAGTTTTCCTCTACAGCCCTGTTGGATACCACGGGGGCCGCTAGAAGGTGCTGCAGGGAGGAACAGCGACTATTTGCCCTACACCCCAGAAGTACGTCTGAGTCACATGAAGAAGAAGGACTTTTTATCTGACCCGGAAGTGTTCCTAGTCATGTGAACAGAGAGAGCGAAACACTTCCGGGTCAAGGACTATAAATATTGTGGGAAATCCTCAGAGAACGAGCTGAGCTGGGTGGAAGGGTGGCAACGCATCTGGGAGAGGAGGATTGGTTTATTGATTGTATTGTGTTATTAAATGAGTATTGTGGAGAGGAGGGTGCTTTGTGCACTGTGTTGATTAATAAAAAGTCATTATTTTGGACTTTTATCTGGTGTCTGATGTATTGTCTGAGGGTTCAAGAGGATGAGAACGCCCTCTATCTGTCACAATGTATATATATATATTTACACTAGACATTAAGCCCGTTACAATAACGGGCGCTAGAACAGTATTGCATAAACATTAGTAGGAACAGTCTATATTAAATGGCAAGGGACCTTGAACTCATTCTGTTTGTTGTTTTAATTTTTTTGTTAAAAATATTTTTGCAAGAAGCCTAAAGTAAAATAATATTAAAAATAAAATAGAAACATATATGACAATACAATAAGTGTAATTAATATTGCCTTAGTGTAAATCTTTATATCAATCTGTAATACAAAATATAGAGAAAAGATATTTAGGAAAATGTTTTTATTTTTTTACCTCAGGAAAGTTTTCAATAACATTTCATTATAGACAACGTTTTTTGTAAACACTCTTGTTCAGGACCATCTACAACATTGACAACAACATCTGTAAAACTTCTAACTCTTGATAATGCAACATATAACTGACCGTGGCTGAATACTGGTTCTGGCAAGTAAATGGCAACTTTTTCTAAGGTTTGCCCTTGAGCTTTACTAATTGTTATGGCAAAGGCTAATGTAACTGAAAATTGTCGCCTTCTTATGGTAAAGGGCACATTAGTAGATGATGGAGCCAAATCAATACAGGGAATATTCTGACGCTCATTTTCTTTTTTACAATCAATCTATTTGCTTGTATTTTTCTTTGTCTTTCAGCCTTTCTTTTGTTGATGTTTACTTGCTGAGCTGACCGTTCTTCCAGGAGATGTTGCTTACATAAGATTTGAGTGTCTGTGTCTTTTGTCCTACTTGACGTGTCCTTTTTTTTTGGGTGGCATGTTGTTAGTAGATAGTTAGTTAGTAAACATGCACGGGGCAATATCTTCCCAGCAATGAATTTCATGTGCGCGGCCACGACTACCCAATCAGCACTCTTCCCAGCAATGCTGTCCTTCATTTGCTTATCATGCGCAGCCGCGGTTACGCCATTCACTGTGTGCTCAGCTTCCAGTGTGTGTGCGTCCACGAAGCCGGTCGTGCGTGTCACACCGAGCCTCACACATGCGAACTTCACCAAAAGACACACACACATGGACACCTGGACGCACACAGGGGTTTTATTAAAGAGGATATATATATTGTGGTGCCCACCCGGACACAGACAGGCGGACATGTTGTTGAATCACCACCACACGTTTATTTACAAATATATTTACAAATTATGGTCACTAAGACCCAGTCCAAAGTAGTGCACAAACCCCAAAACACTCAGTCCTGGCCACAAATGCCTTTCTTCGGGCCACCTCCACTCTCTTCTGCCTCGTCCTTCTTCCACCCGACTCTAGCGCTGAATGAATGGAGACGGCCCCTTTTATATGGTTCCCGGATGAGCACCAGGTGTTCCCGGCATTCCTCCCTTGGCCACGCTCCAGCGTGGCGGAAGTGCCGGCCGTCCTCCCGGCAGCTCTCCGGGTGCCGTCCTAAATCTTCCCCCCAGCACTTCCTGGTGTGGAGGAAGTGCTGGGGAAACAAGTCCCCAAGGCATTGGGGCGCCTCCTGGCGGTGACCATGGGCCCCTACAGGGTGGAGCTTCCATGCCCTGACCCGTGACCCCCAGAGAAACCAGGAAGACGGCCCCCACGTGATCCAGGGTGGGCTCTGACCCTCTTCTGGTCCCTCACGGCATCCCGGCCGGGTTGTTGCCCCTGGCATCCCTGACAATATATATATATATATATATATATATATATATATATATATATATATACAGTGGAACCTCGGTTCACGAACGTCTCCGTTCATGTACAACTCGGTTCACGACCAAAAAGTTTGCCAAACTTTTGCCTCGGTACACGACCACACACTCGGTCCATCCATCCATCCATTATCCAACCCGCTGAATCCGAACACAGGGTCACGGGGGTCTGCTGGAGCCAATCCCAGCCAACACAGGGCACAAGGCAGGAACCAATCCTGGGCAGGGTGCCAACCCACCGCAGACCACACACTCGGTATACGAACAAAGTCAGTTTCCCTTTCGGTTTGTGCACGCCTATGATTTGTTGCATTGTTCTCAGTCAGACGTGCCTTCCTGCTGCTAAAAGAGAGAGAGAGAGAGAAATAGAGCTAGCCACGTGCCTGCCTGCCTGCTACTGACAGGGGGGAGGGGAGGTTTGCGTGCACGTACGTGCCTGTCTGCTACTGACAGGGGGGAGGGGGGTACAGCAGAGAGAGAGGAGCCGCGTGCCTGCCTGCCTGGCTGGTTCATTGTTCTCAGTCAGATGTGCGTGCTTTACTTGAGCTCTCTTTGTGCTTTACTGTATTTTGTGTGCTTTTGCAGTTAACTATGGCTTCTAAGCAAGTGAAGAGTGGTGAGAAGAAAGTTTTGAAGAAAACTGAAATCGAAGTAAAGAAAGAAATTATTGAAAAGTTTGAGTGTGGCGTTCGTGTTACTGATCTTGCCGCCGAGTACAAGAAGTCAAAATCTACAATTTCCACTATTCTAAAGCAGAAAGAATCTATTAAAGCAGTTGATATTGCAAAAGGAGTTACAGCGTTAACCAGGCAGAGGCTTCAAGTGCTGGAAGAGGTGGAAAAACTGTTTACCAGTTTACTCATTTACCAATTTGAGAACCCTCAGGCTTTCAAGCAGCACAATGTAAACAAAGCCAGAATGGCAGTAATGTGGAGGGCAAACACGAAGGGTTGGGTTACAAGAACTTTGTTTTTGGAATGGCTGCATGAGGCTTTTGCTCCCACCAGCTAAACAGCTAAAAACACCAGAAACCCAAGAAATCACAAGAGAAAACCCCTGAAGGAAAACACTTCATGCAACTCGACTCATGCAAGGTTAGTTTTCTTGGTGGTTTTTGTATTATGGATTTTTCAAAAGTTAATTTTTCAGTTCGTAGCGTGAATTGTTGCAATGTTACTTTTCTCTTTTTTCAAATGTTCCTTTTTTCCGCTGTGCTTAAAACTCATTTTAAAAAAAGTGTTTACAGCGATCGGGCTGTAAGGCTAAAATAGCGTAATCTTGTTACTTTTTTGGTTGCTTGTGGTTGGTTTTTAAATACACTTCGGATTTGTTCTAATGTTCCTTTTTTCTCCGCTGTGCTTAAAACTCATTTTAAAAAAGTGCTCCACATGCTGCTGACCGAGGGGAGGGGAGGGGGAGGGTGGTGTGTGTGTGTGTGTGTGTGCGCGCTACACAGAGAGAGAGAGACAGAGAGCGCGAGCGAGCCTGCTCGTGTAGCTGAGCAGGGAGCCTGAGTGTTTTGTGTCAGTGTTATTCAATGTTTTTACATTAGTTTACTATTACACTGTGCATTCTATGGTGTAATTAACTATATTTGTGCTTAATCTTTACATATATTTACATACAGTTCGTACTGTCTGGAACGGATTAATTGTATTTACATACAATCCTATGGGGGAAACTGCTTCGGTTCACAACCAACTCGGAATGAATTATGGTCGTAAACCGAGGTTCCACTGTATATATATATACTGCTCAAAAAAATTAAAGGAACACTTTTTAATCAGAGTATAGCATCAAGTCAATGAATCTTCTGGGATATTGATCTGATCAGTTAATTAGAAGAGGGGGTTGTTAATCAGTTTCAGCTACTTTGATGTTACTGACATCTTTCCCACCTCATCTTTTCTGACTGTTTTTTCAATAGTTTTACATTTGGCTACGGTCAGTGTCACTACTGGTAGCATGAGGCGATACCTGGACCCTACAGAGGTTGCACAGGTAGTCCAACTTCTCCAGAATGGCACATCAAAACGTGCCATTGCCAGAAGATTTGCTGTGTCTTCCAGCACAGTCTCAAGGGCATAGAGGAGATTCCAGGAGACAGGCAGTTACACTAGGAGCTCTGGACAGGGCCGTAGAAGGTCCTTAACCCATCAGCAGGACCAGTATCTGCTTCTTTGGGTGAGGAGGAAAAAGATGAGAACTGCCAGAGCCCTACAAAATGACCTCCAGCAGGCAGGCCACTGGTGTCTCTGACCAAACAATCAGAAACAGACATCAATGAGGGTGACCCGAGGGCCTGATGTCCTCTAATAGACCTTGTGCTCACTGCCCAGCACCATGGAGCTTGATTGGTATTTGCCATAGAATACCAGAATTGGTAGGTCCACCACTGGTGCCCTGTGCTTTTCACAAAAGAGAGCAGGTTCACCCTGAGTACATGTGACAGACGTGAAAGGGTCTGGAGAAGCCGTGGAGAATATTATGCTGCCTGTAACATCATTCTGCATGACCAGTTTGGTGGTAGGTCAGTGATGGTCTGGGGAGGCATACCCTTGAAGGGACCCACAGACCTCTACAGGCTAGACAATGGCACATTGACTGCTATTAGGTATTGGGATGAAATCCTTGCACCCAATGTCAGAACCTATGCTGGTGCAGTGGGTCCTGGGTTCCTCCTGTTGCAATGCCTGCCCTCATGTGGTAAAAGTATGCAGGCAGTTCCTGGAGGATAAAGGAATTGATACCATTGACTGGCTCCCATGCTCGCCTGACATAAATTCATTAGAACACCGCTGGGACATTATGGTTCGGTTCATCTGATGCCGCCAGGTTGAACCTCAGACTGTCCAGGAGCTCAGTGATGCCCTGGTCCAGATCTGGGAGGTAATCCCCCAGGATACCATCCACCTTCTCATTATGAGCATGCCCCGATGTTGTCAGGCATGCATACAAGCACATGGGGGCCATACAAACTACTGAGTACGATTTTGAGATGTTGCAATGAATTTTCAGCAAAATGGACTAGCCTGCCACGTCATTTTTTCACTTTGATTTTTGGGGTGTCTTTGAATTCAGCCCTCTAGGTTGATAATTTTCATTTCCATCAAATGATGTGGCATCCTTTCGTTCTTAACAGCATGATTTATTTCCCATTGAGATCTGATATGTTTTGAGTTTATATTTATATATATATATATATATACAGTATATACAGTATATATATATATATATATATATATATATATATCCTAATTTTCTTCACTTTCCTAATTTCCCTTAAGATGTATTACATTTAAGTTAAATTTATACCTACAGATGTGAAAAACAGTATAAAAATACTGCTGCTGAAATCAGGGCCATTGAATCAGTTAAAAGAATATAACATTTTACATAGTCAAGTCCAAATGTAACCACAAGCATCGTTAATCTGCAAGAACCTCTCTTTATATATTAACTCTTATGTTGACACAAGGGGTTGAAGGCGAATGTCAACTTTAGTCAACATCCAGGCGTAGAGAGAGGGAATCACCTGTAAATGTTAAAAAATCTCACATTATAGTTCAACTCTCTTTCCAAGAAGGAAAATTAGCTTTGTTGATTTGGCCTCAAATCCATGCAAGTGCATGAGTCATGTAGAGTAGACGTCTAAAATTGCATCAACATCTGGTGAGAGAGCAAAGTGAACATACAAAGCAGAATACTCCATTGATGACATTTTGCATATTATTTTTGAATCTGACTCTGACTTATTGGACTCCAATTTTCATGCAAGTGATCTTGATCATAGAAAACAAAAGTGAGGTACCTGCATCAGTTGATCGCACCCCCCATCATGTAACTGATGCACCTATGGCAACATTCACCACTTTTGATGAAAAGAGGTACAAACCAGATTGCTTCCTATTGTTGGCACCTGGTTGCCATCTCTGGTGTCACTATTTTCAGGCGTTTGTTACTGCATTCTGTAGCCTCTGCGTCTGTTTCTGAATTCTGTGGCCAGTATCGCTGCCAGAGATGGCGTACTGGCAGTGACAGTGGCCACAGCATGAAGCAACAGACATCTGAAATAGCGGCGGCAGTGTAACTCATACTGCAAGCTGTGTAATTTAGTTTATTTATTTATACAGCACATTTAAAACAACTAAAAGAACTAAATATTGACCTAAGTGCCTTAGATAGAATAAAAGCTAATAGTAAAAAAGAAGATTTTTTTAAATATAATGTATATATATTTATATATATATATACTGTATATATATATATATATATATATATATATACAGTGGTACGGAAAGTATTCAGACCCCTTCAATTTTTACTCTTTGTTATATTGCAGCCATTTGCTAAAATAATTTAAATTAATTTTTTCCCTCATTAATGTACACACAGCAGCCCATATTGACAGAGAAAAAAAAGAATTTTTGAAATTGTTGCACATTTTATAAAAAAGAAAAACTGAAATATCACATGGTCCTAAGTATTCAGACCCTTTGCTCAGTATTTAGTAGAAGCACCCTTTTGAGCTAATACAGCCATGAGTCTTCTTGGGAAAGATGCAACAAGTTTTCACACCTGGATTTGGGGATCCTCTGCCATTTCTCCTTGCAGATCCTCTCCAGTTCTGTCAGGTTGGATGTTAAACGTTGGTGGACAGCCATTTTTAGGTCTCTCCAGAGATG
Source organism: Polypterus senegalus (assembly GCF_016835505.1). Classification (NCBI taxonomy): domain Eukaryota; kingdom Metazoa; phylum Chordata; class Cladistia; order Polypteriformes; family Polypteridae; genus Polypterus; species Polypterus senegalus. The sequence goes on along the minus strand of NC_053156.1, from coordinate 156,699,233 downwards.
CTCAATTGGGTTTAAGTCAGGGCTCTGGCTGGGCCATTCAAGAACAGTCACAGAGTTGTTGTGAAGCCACTCCTTCGTTATTTTAGTTGTGTGCTTAGGGTCATTGTCTTGTTGGAAGGTAAAACTTCGACCCAGTCTGAGGTCCTTAGCACTCTGGAGAAGGTTTTTGTCCAGGATATCCCTGTACTTGGCTGCATTCATCTTTCCTTCGATTGCAACCAGTCGTCCTGTCCCTGCAGCTGAAAAACACCCCCACAGCATGATGCTGCCACCGCCATGCTTCACTGTGGGGACTGTATTGGACAAGTGATGAGCAGTGCCTGGTTGTCTCCACACATACTGCTTAGAATTAAGGCCAAAAAGTTCTATCTTGGAGTTTGCTAAAAGACACCTGAAGGACTCTGAGATGGTGAGAAATAAGATTCTCTGGTCTGATGAGACCAATATAGAACTTAATAGAAACATACAAACATTAATAACTAATACATAGACAAGAACAAAATGAACACAGTGTAAACAATATAAATAGAAAGGTTTATACTCTCAAACTCCTAAGATAAAAAGCAAGTGAATAAAAGTGCTTTTTTAGTAAAAAATATGGGAGCTGACTTTATTACAAGGTACAGACCATTCCACAGTTTAGGACCAGCCACCTCAAAGGTATGATCGCCCCTCAGCTTCAAGCATGCAGGTGGGAAAGTAAGCAATAGCTGATTTGAGGACTTTAGCTGCCTACCTGACGAATATGTATCTAGAAGATCAGCTAAGTACAGGGCATGTACGATTTTAAAAACTAGAATGATAAAATTCACCCTGTAACTGATAGGGAGCCAATGAAGAGAGGCCAACACTGGAGCGATGTGATCCCTTTTTTGCTGCTGGTCGAAAATCTAGAATCTGCATTCTGCACCAGCTGAAAGTGAGACAGTGTTGTATGGGATACTCTGACATACAGGGCATTACAATAATACAAACAAGACATAAAAGCACGCATGAGCCTTCTGTAAGTCATTAAAAAACAAAAACGGCTTGACTTTATTAATTACCCTGATTATTGATCACCCTAATCATTGATCTGTTTGTCAAAATTAAAATCTGAATCCAAAATCACCCAGAGATTTGGCTAGGTGACAATGTATACAATTGACTGCTTGGAACATTACCATACTTTGCAGGACTATGATATGTTATAGGTATGTGAATTCACATAATGTAGATGCTCATAGAACATAAAACACAGTTGCATTTGTCATTCATAAATATTTTATGTTGATTTATGTGTGAAACCATTGCTTTGTGAGCTTTTCAGAAAACTACGTTTTTTGGAAAAAAAATATTCAGCCGTGGGCCAAAATGGAAAAATAAAATAATTAGCCCCAAAGAGTTAATACAATCCAGCTTTTGAGCAATATTCTCCCTCTTGTAATAAATCTTACTGTTGATATATAATTGACTAAGCTACTAGCTCACACATACATATATTCTCAATCCGCACTAATCCAATTCTTTCTTATGCTAAAATGTGTTATATGAGTAATTTTTCCCTATAATGCACAATTGGACAAGAATCTTTTATTCCAATAATCCATACAATAATAAGGAAACAATGCTTGTAGTGCCCAGCAGCAACAACCCACACCTTGAACTGTTATAACATAGTATGTAAAACAGTATATATATTGTATATATAAATTATAACATGCCTAAGGGCTGTAGTAATGGTCATACCCCGCTGCTCCAGGGATTGATGCTGTGTACTAGTTTCTCTTACCCTCCTCCCTTTGCAGATCAAAGGATTGATGGCTTTACCACCACCAACGGCAACCAGGACTTGCCTCTTCCTGAAGGAAGTACTCAAAGCCAGAAGATGTACCATCTTATAGCAGTCACAACTGAACTTGTATCTTGTTAAATACATTTTTTTGTTTCTTTTCAACATTATTATACAGCGTTCACCATTTGGTACCCCAAGCCTTTCTGCTGTCTTGTCTATGCACTTACTACATAGGTGTGGCAGAAAAGTAATGAGACTGGCAACACTGCAAGCGATCTGGCAACGATGCGCTGTTGTCCTTGCTAGAGCACGTGTATCAGTACCCTCCCATAGCTCAGTGTGAGTTTCAGCTCCTTCCGTTAACTACTTGATTTTTGTGACTGCTATTAGCGAAGTTGTGTTTTTGGTTGTGCATCACGCAAAATGGAAGAGCAGAATTTGGAGCAACGTTGTGCCATTAAACGGCAAGTGTGACGTTTGAAAAGTTAAAACAGGCCTATGGGGAACATTCTTTATCCCGAGCTCAAGTTTTTCGCTGGCACAAATCATTTTTGGAAGGCAGAAAACACGTTGAAGATGAACACCGTTCAGGAAAAACTTCAACTTCGAAAACCAATGAAAACATCGAACGTGTGAACACTCTTGTGAGATCAGACCGTCATTTAACATTAAGAATGTTGAGTGAACAATTAAATTTGAACAGATTTACCGTTCATCAAATTTTGACTGAACATTTGCACATGCGAAAGGTCTGTGCCAAAATGGTGCCGAAAAACTGCCCTCTCCATAACAGAATTTTTGACCTCAAAAGGCATTCCTGTGGTTCCCAAGCCCCCTTATTCACCTGACCTCAGTCCGTGTAACTTTTTCCTTTTTCCTAAACTGAAAAATGTCCTCAAAGGACGTCATTTCGGGACTTTAGAAAACATCCAAAAGAGTGTAACGGACATGCTGAAGACCATACCGGTTGAAGACTTCCAGCACTGCTACCAACAGTGGGAACAACGTCTCCATCGGTGTGTAGCTGCCCAAGGGAACTACTTTGAAGGGGATAACATTGATGTTTGAAAAAAATAACTTTGGTAAATAAAAAATCAGTCTCATTACTTTTCTGCCACACCTCGTATATATATATATATATATATATATATATACATATACAAAGTATATATATATATACAGTATATATATATATATATATATTGTGAGCTGGAGGGCTAGTCGCACCCCAAATAGAGAGAAACGCCCCTGGGAAAACCACAAACCCTGAAACACTGACTACCACCCTCACATTGTTCCTTATCCTTGCACTATAACGCGTAATACAAGCCTCGCGCGGTACTCCACCGACTTATAAGCCTTGCGCAGCGCCAGTCAGTTTTGGAATTGATTGTTTGCTTTTATCTCTTTCTGCTCCTAGCGGAACTGTCATCTCTGACTTGTCATGGAGCATGTTTAAGCTCATGTGTTTGCAGTGTTTGAATAAAAATCCTTCTTGTTTCCACGACCTCCTGTGTCTCTGTGCAAATTTGCGACCCAAGCGTGACAATATATATATATATATATATATATATATATACATACATATAAATTGTAGAAAGACCAAGAAAAAAAATAAAAGGTTTGGGAGTATCCACCCAGTACAGTATCACTTTTGCTACAATGAAAAAAGAGCAATCATTAGTATTGAGTAATATAGTCTTGACATTGGAAAACTGTTACCGCACAGTGCCCAGGCCAACCAAGTAGCTTTAACGTTTGGCCTCTGTCAAGCCAAAGAAGCATTTCTTGGGGTTGATCCGGAGTCCAGCTTTTCCTAGTGTTAGGAGCACTGTTTGGGTGTGCAGTAGGTGTTCCTCCCATGTGCTGGAATAGATGACAATATCATCCAATTAGGCAGCACTAAAGGCATTATGGGGCCACAGCACTCTGTCTGCCAGATGCTGAAAGGTCTCGAAGGCCCTGTGCAAGCCAAATGGGAGGACATGATACTGCCAGTGTCCATTAGGGGCACTAAACGCTGACTTTTGATTTGGAAGACTCTGTTAAAGGAATTTGCTAATACCCTTTGGTCACGCCCCAAGTAGTCAGATATTGTGTCTTACCGAGCTGCTCTAGGAGGCTGTCAACAGCACTTCAAAGGGGGAAAGGGACAGGGGGTTCACCAGTGCACCATACCTTTATCCGTGACTCCAGTTGCAGTCCATGGGTTCATTCAGTAGCGAGCAGGTAGGTATTGGGTGTCCTGATTCCCCACACTTGAAACAGCAGGGGGTGGTTGTAAATTTTTCCTTTGGTCATTTGTCAGGCCTGGCGGGCTTCTGGTTGGTCTCTCCTGGAAAGGTTCTTTCTCAGTTCCAGATGCTGTTCTATGACCTTGATTAGCACCTCAATGTTCTTAAGAGGTTGCCGATGGACCAGCTGGGCAAAGTGTTCTGGCAGTCCATTCACTAGGGCATCGCATGCTATTTGCTCGACCACATGGTGGACATTGTTAAGGTCCGGCTTTAACTAGGGGTCGCTGATACCCCAGATTTAGAAAAGTGCCAGCTGTGCCAAATCCTCGCCTCCTCATACTAAGGCCAGAGCGCTTCAGAACCTCGGCCTTGAGATGGTCATAATCAGTGACATCTTCTGCCAAGTTTGTCATAACATGTTCTCTGGGCTTCACCTTTGAGAAAAGGGGCCAGTATATCATCTCATTCTTCATGTGGCCACCTATATGTGGTCGCAGCTCATTCAAAGATTACAAAATAAGCATCTATGTCATCTGCATCAATAAGAAGGGTCAGTACCTGAGAAGGATTCCAGCTTTGATCCTGACTGATAGTGAGATGAGCCTCAATATGGGCTTCTGACTCCTCCAGCCGTAGTCGTTGTAGATGTTGCAGCTCCGCTGCCATGTTCATGAGAACTATATTCTGGTCCTGCTCATCTACCATATCAAGACTGGATCCTGCCAACTATGCCAACTGTAGAAAGACCAGGACAAAAAATAAAGATTTGGGGGGATCCGCCCTGTATAATATCACTTTTGCTGCAATGGAAAAAAGAGCAATTGTTAGTATTGAGTAACTTCATTGGACTGAGTCCAATACAAGACTGCCACAGGTAAGAGTTGGTGGTTCTTTATAGTGGTGAGGAAAGAAAAGGCGGATCATCTAACGAGGAGGGAGGAAATTATGTCATCAGGGGTGTGCTCTGTAGCTGGAAGGAAGTGGATTAGCTCTTATTGGTTCCTGCAAGGAAGGATAGAAGGCATTAGTGCACATGAATAGCCTCGAATCTCAGTGCTTCAGAATTAACTAGGCCCTGTTGCTGCCTCCCATGTGCACATGTGTAACAACATATATATTTATGCGTGTGTGTTTATATATAAATGTGTGTATATATATACATTTGCTAATGGTTTTTGGCATTTCCTCCAGTATTATTTTGGCCCTCACAGACATAGTGGTTGATAGAAATTAATTTTGTGTTTGTATGTGGAAGCTTTAGTCTGCAAATAATATTTAACTTTATCTAAAACCATAGACATCAACCCTCAAGGTTCAGTTCCTCTACATTACTAAACATAATATGCACACATGAGAGGTGAGTTTCATATAATATTCATAAAGTGTTATCTACTTTGTGGGTGCCGTCATTTGGTCTGATCTGTGTTTTTGGAAACAGGCAGGTTTAACTGAACAGCAAGAATCAATCAGCAACTAGTGTGAGAGTTTGATCAAATTATTATGATAAAATATACAGAATTAATTCTAAGCAAAAATCAAATCCTTCTGCACTTAAAATTTTGTTTCCTCTGTTTGATAAGTGCATAATAAAACAGCAAAATAGAAGAGATCACATGCTTCTTTTGTAATACAGCTGTTTAATGATAAAGTGAACATCTTGTTTAGCTTTTTTATCCTAATGCATACAATTTCTTATAATTTTTGTAACAATGGACTACATGTAATTAAAGAAGTTCACTTTTTTGGGGGTTGATTTGATTTTAGTTTTGTTAAATTTGACTTGATTGTATGGAATGTTATATGCTTCTAATAAATTCAATACAAAAGAAATAATAAAGTTCACTTTGTCTTTAATGCAACTGCAAAACTATCTTTTATTTGCACAGCTCAACTAAGACATTGCAAAAACACTGAAACATCTGGCAAAGATCCCTTATGATTCATGTATTTTATGTTTTATTTTTTTTACATTTTTAAGGTTCTTAGAACTTCTATATTAATTAAAAATCATGGCATTAAAACTTCAGGCAGAAGGTGTTATTAACAAAACTGCAGTATATTACATCAAAACCCATTTATCCATAGCTGGGGCAAGGGAAAGCTGGAGCAAGCATCAAGCACAAGGCAGGAACAATGCCTGGAGATTCCACCACAGGGTAAACACACTCACCAGGACCAGTTTAGCATTGCCAATCCACCTGACATACTGTAGGCCTATATGGCTTTGGACAGTGGGAGAAAACCCATGCGGACACAGGGAGGTCGTGCAGACTCCATACAGAGAGCACCTGGGGTGTGAGTTCTGGACTCCTTGTTGTGAGGCAACAGCACTATCACTTCACTGCCCAGAGTATCTTATGGTGCTAAGTATATATTGTAAAGATTAAGATACACCTAAACGAACAGATAAATAGCAGGTCCATATTGAAACAAAATGTTAAAAATCCAAAGATCAACAAAATCTACAGCAAATAAAACATTTAGACTGTAAAAAATGATTAAGAATAAACTACATGTTATTACTAATGCATTTATGATCCTTTATATTTGGCAGTTTAATTAGAACTGAAGTCTTGTTCCTTCTCCATATGGATAGATAGATAGATAGATAGATAGATAGATAGATAGATAGATAGATAGATAGATAGATAGATAGATACTTTATTAATCCCAAGGGGAAATGTTATGTTTAAGTCAATTATAAACTATAAATCCAGCTTGAGAGTGCAATATATTTTTTTCTAAACATTATTAAGCATAAAAAGTTAAAAATAACTCCAGAACATGCCTTTGAAGTCAGGCATATCTTTTGAACATTTAAAAAGCAGCTACAGTGGTTTGTAATACTTACTCCACCCAAAAATGATAATTTTCTTATCTGTTACTTACTCCATGTGGTTTACAGTAATGGACCGATAAAAGATTATTAATCTAATTTTTTAAGGCAAATTATGGTAGCACAGTTCTTGAAACTATAAACTTCGATGGGAATCGACTCTGGACAAACACCAAAGAATATCAAAACATCCAGGCAAAAATGTCAAATTGTTTACGTTGCCAGATCCACATGTCAGATAATCTGTCATGCATTCACAATTTCTGAAACACACGTATTTTTGCTAAAATATTGTTAAATAAACCACTTCTGAAAAATCATCTGGTGAATGCATGGAGGGTATGCTTAAAAAGAATCTTTTGAACCAAAGACCCCCTCCCCTTCATATAAAGCTTTCAGATATCAACAAACTTATTGTATTTTCAATTGGAGTAATTTAATTGCTTTAATATTGTATGTGCACAATATTTTATAAGATAATCAAGAAGGCTGTATCTTGATGAGATCTTGATGAAATATTTAATTACTAAAATCATTATAATAAAACTTTGTAAATTATTGAAATAGTTTTCACTTTACTGTTAGGGTTCTTGGTTATTTATTACTAAGATATACAATAAAATGATAATATCTGTCCAGATACGATATAGTACTGCTGAATTTATATTGCCGGCTTTTAAAAAATAACACATTCAATTATTTTTTGGAATATATTGCCTTGCAGTAAATTTCTCAATATGTCTTATTTCAACCAAACTCTACCTGTACTGTAAGTTCTAAATGCATAATTTTAAGCTTTTTAATTTTTTTTATGTTTTTAATGCTTCTTGCAGCCCTAACTCCATATGATTTGCATGTTTGATTGTAAATAAAGTGGACTGAATCACAATTTACTTTCTAGCCCATAATCTGTAAACAATATATTTAGAACAACACTTACAAAAGAAAATGTTCCAGGTTTAAATGTCAGATTGTTTTTGATCTTGCAGAGCAGCTATATGTACAATATTAATATTTTTATGGTGATATTTCATCACTTTCCAAAATAAATCAGTCAAGTTGTACAGTAGTTTGCTTCATAAACATCTTAATGACCCATAAGGAATTCTAAAGCACTGGTGCGGTCTGACCTACAGTGGAAAATAAAGGAGCAACCCCAGGCAAAAGAAATTACTGAAGCATGTAGATTTCCTAAAGCCATCACAGAAAAAAAATAGTTTAAGGTTAAGTACAGCACTAGCTGTTACTGTAACTGTATAGTCCAAAAGAAGAAGCTGTCAGCAAATATCAAGAAAAAACAGACAGGGGGTGAGAAAGATAGAATGACAAAAAGTGTCATACCTGTGTTCATGGATATGAACCCATCTGGCTTGTTTTCTTCAGACATAGAGGAGATTTTGGCATCTGCTGAATTATTATGAATCTCTTTAATACAATGAAATATATAATACTACAAGAAGGTCCTTATCTTTGTTTATCAGAAAGTATCAAATACATGAAAGCATTTTCAAGATACATTTCCACTATGCTATGCATTAGTTATGAAGGTCAAAGAGTGATAGCAAAATATAAGTGTGATGTTTTACACAATGTTTCCATTTTAAGGTGCAACCAATTCTTATCACAGAACAATCACACAAAAAATGACAATACACATGCAGTACCAATTGCAGCACCTATTCTCTTGCACTATTCTATGGTTCCCAAAAGTATTCTGAGACACAATTAAATGGAATAAGAAAATTAAAAAATGCCAACATACCCGGCATTTGAAATCTGTATTGCATATTTTTTCAAAGGAAATCTCTAGGATTCTCTGCACTGTTTTAGAAATGTATAGTTTACAAGAACATCATTATTTAGTTTAATTCTAAGCACATTACAATTTATTTCTGTGAAATGACTGTACATATACATATTAGAACAAAAATTAGGATAGCTTTATCTAAAATATCAACAATAGCAATGGGCATGAATGCTGTTTTTCAGCCCCTATTAGTGAGAACTGAGAATGCTTAAATTACAAATCCATTAACTCCTTAAAGAAATACTCCACTCAAAACTAATACATACCTATAGGAGGATGTTGAACACATTATTCACTTCTATGCTTGGAACAACAGAAAGTCTTGTATTTTTTGCCAAAATACTGTTAAATACGTCTAGAAACTCACTGTAGTGCATGCAGAGGAAACAGAATCAGAAGTCTGAATTGAAGATTTTACTCTTCCTGTTCTTAACTGGTTACTTGTCCTGTCTTTATTTCAAAAGCTCATTCCCATATGAATACGTTTTCCTGAAATATTTATTGTACAGCATTTAGCCGAAAATACATGCATTTTGCCTGTCATGAATATATAACCACATTTGTTTAACATGAATTATGTGATATGAGTAATGTGAGTTTTTTTGTTCATAACATTATTGTTCAAATACAGACATTTTATCAGAAAGTTTGTCATCTCTATCCTCCATGAAAACATAATTTTTTTCATGGCCATCACTACAGACTACATGGGATAAATAACATAAAAATATAATTTTCTGTGTGGTGTATTCCTTTAAGTAGCTCACTGTAATTATAAAATGAAACAGTTGTTCTCAGTAATGTGTGACACTATTGGTGCATATAATGTTGACAGCATACTATTATCAAAGTTTTTGAGGGTATCATTTTTATACCATTTGGATATTTTGTTTGTTTTGGCCATTGTTTGTTTATCTATTTTTTGCAACACCTCCATAAAAGCGAAAAGAAAAACCAAAACAAATGGATTTGTTCTGGGGTAAAAAGAAATAATACATATTTTTGTTTTAATAATTTATTTAAAAAATCCTTCTTATGACTTTGATTTAGAAAATATAAGAACAAGAACTCTGGACTGAGTAGGAGTCCTGGGGGAAAGGTTCTGAACTTTTTGTTTTTGGTATTTTGAGCATGTCAAGTTGGTCATTTCTTGCCAGATACAGTAGCAGCTTTGTGTCAAGTTATGAAGTTAGTTTTTGACGTGTTTCTTTTTCTTTCTAAATCTTTACTTGGGTTACACTTAAGGATTCCATAATCTCAAAGTTTCTTAGTACCATGGCTTTCAACCACCATGGGAAGAAAACGGAGGAAGTGTTTAAAGATACTTTTACTGAAGCAAATACTCAGGTGATCGCATTATTTCTTCTTCTGCTGAAATAATCTCAATATTTCAGAAGTTTTAGAACATCTCAGTTTTTCTTCAAATTTAATCAGTTGAAATGCAATAGATGACCTAAAGTGTCACTGAGTACAGTGTCCTACACAATCCAAAGGTAACTGGAAGAAACACGTTTCTGTAGGTCACCAGCTTGTGTGGTTGGCGCCTCACAACACAACAGCTTCAAGCACAGCTGAACAGTACTAGAATTAAGCAAGCCTCAGCTTCTGCTGTGAAGAGGAGCACCTGTCACAGCCACTTCCTCTATCTTATTTGAATTGTTTTATTCAATATTTTTTTATCTTCTACTATTCTTAGGACCTCCAAAATACTCACTTCTGTCGCCATTCTTTTCCAAAAATACATTTCACTTGCATCCAAACATTTAGTATCTGCTCTCCTTAGTGTCCAATTCTCTGCTCCACACAGTGAAGCACTCAATACCAGTACAGTGGAACCTCGGTTCACGACCATAATTCGTTCCAAAACTATGGTTGTAAACCAATTTGGTTGTGAACCGAAGTAATTCCCCCATAGGATTGTACGTAAATACATTTAATCCATTCCAGACGCTACAAACTATATGTAAATATATTTTTTTAAAGATTTTTAAGCACAAATATAGATAATTATACCATAGAATGTACAGTGTAATAGTAAAGTTAATGTAAAAACATTGAATAACACTGAGAAAACCTTGAACAACAGAGAAAACTAACACTGCAAGAGTTGGCGCTACGAACCGCTTGCTAAAAACACTTTTTTTTTTCATGAGTTTTAAGCACAGGGATAAAAATAAACATTTGAAAAATCCGTAATTTAATAAATACCAAGAAAAGTAACATTGCAACAATGCACGCTACGAACCGATCGCTGTAAACTGAAGTGCAGTGGAGGTTAAAATCCAACAGAAAAAAATCTTCATTAAATACAATGAGGTTAAAACAATGCTCGGATCTGTCTCTTTAAAAACAAGCCTGGTACATTCTTTAACTTGTCTCTGTGTGTGTGTGTCTCTCTCTCTCTCTCTCGCTCGCTGCACAGGAAGAGACTGAACACGTGCAGAAATCATCAGCGCGCACAAACTGAAAGGGAAACTGGCTTGTTCGTATACTGAGTCTATGGTCGTGAACAGATGCAAAAGTTTGGCAAACTTTTTGGTCATAAACCGATTTGTATGTGTTCCGAGACGTTCGTGAACCGAGGTTCCACTGTACCAATTGCATTTTCACTTCTCCATTCAATCTGCTAATCAGGAGAACATTTCTTTTGTTGAAATCACATGGGCATTAAAATTTTTGCTCTAATTGTTCTCATAAAGAATATGTTCTGTAAACATTTAAACTGAAACATTTGTTCTAACACTTTGGTATTAATTCTTTTTTGCAATGTATCATATGTATTTTAATCATTGTAATCTTTGTTTTTTTAATGCTGATTTTCATTTCCACTTTTTCACTGTTGCATTGGAAGAGCCCAACATAACTTACAGCCTATTTGTTCTTGCTATTTTCACTTGATCGTGTTTGAATCTGATCATTTTCATAACTTACTCAACAGTCTTTATTCCTATATCCACATTTTCTAGTGTTTCTCTCTTAATTATCTAAACGTTACATACAGTGCATCCAGAAAGTATTCACAGCGCATCACTTTTTCCACATTTTGTTATGTTACAGCCTTATTCCAAAATGGATTAAATTCATTTTTTTCCTCAGAATTCTACACATAACACCCCATAATGACAACGTGAAAAAAGTTTAGTTGAGGTTTTTGCAAATTTATTAAAAATAAAAAAACTTTAAAGGCTTTTGCTTCCATATGAATTTGTTCATTGTCTTACTTTGTCTCTCTTAAACACGTAAACTCTCTTTTCTTCATTTCTCCAGCATGTGAATTGACTGCATATGTTGACATTTATTTTAAATAAGAATGGAATCATAAGATGAATAGCATTTACAATAACAGTCGAAGGTCACAGCCAGGTAAACAAGAATCTTACTTCAAGTAATGTACCGTGAGAGTTAGTAACCATAATAGTTTACATAACCAGAGCTAAAATATAAATCGTAAGTTGTAAACAAAGAGCAGAAAATAATTTATAGCCAGAGACACATGAATTATAACACACAATATTAACACTAAGGTTTTTGGTTGTATCCATGTACGTGGATATCCAGGAAATGTGCAATGCTGACCTTTATACCTTTGACCCAGTGATGTCATGTGCTGCTCACTTTAGGTTGGCCTTACCTAACAATGCAATAGAAATTCTATGTACAAAGCACTTCAAAGTGCCAAGGTGGTATTTAACACTGCTGTGCTGACTGCACAGTACAGCAGCAGAATTTAGTTAGAAAGAGAATCGAGAGATGAATCGTAATGAAAGCAATAAGCAATAATAGGTTATAATTGAGAAAGCAAAAAACAAATAACCAAGCCTCAATAGATGTGATAAATATTATAGTCAAACTGAGATGGCAACAATGAAATAAAACAATAAACATACACATAACCAGAGGTAAAAGATTAACCTTACATCATAGTCAGAAATCATTTAAAAAAATACTTTACCCCTTCACATGCACACGTACCGGTCCCGATACATAACTACGATTGGACGACGTCACAGCCATGTCACAGCCATGTGTGCATGCCCTTCTGTCATGCACCTTGACATACTACACATCAAATGAAAATTCAGAGTCTCGTCTTTCCGATGATATAAACCATTTTGACACACAACAACCACAGCACTGACACTAAATCCTTTTTTACAGAGAAGTAAATACTTTTAAGAGCTGACTTTTCCTACCTTTGTCTACCTTTGAAGGCTCTCTGCAAGTTAAACATCAATATTTCCGAGCAATATTGATCTCATTCTGTCCGTAAGGCTCCAGGGAATATAATCCAGTAAAACGATTAAGTCCAAAACACACAATAGATCCTCAAAGGAACAAAAATTCCAGAAAACGTTTCTTAACTTAAGACTAGCTCCAACATTATTTTTCATTTCTATTGGTCATATCAGACGTAATTTGTTTCTGTCGGCAATAACCATGCTAAAGCATGTTACACGGAAGTGTTAGCTTCTGATTGACACCTAAGTTGGCCAATTACGAGGGGTCTGGGGGGTGACTGGCACCTCGTATAGCCAACGAGTGTCACAGACAGCTGAACGATGACGCACAACTCCAAACCCTGGTAGAATCTACCAGTTTGATTGGACGCTGTGAGTGACACTCTAAACTTACAGCCAATGAGCAGCCGAGCACGCCGATATTTAACTTGAAATGCTAACTTGTAAACAAAACCGATCAGAGCTGCGCAAAGCTGGCATTTGTGCCAGTCTGCAGACTTGGTGCGTGGTTGTTTATTGTGATTTCACCAAGTTTTTTTGCATTTTAAATATGGATAAAAGTACAGATAAACGTAAATACACTCTCGATTAAGTAATAGAGGCATGTACGCGGCGTGACAGTGATCGATCCGACCAGGAGACGTCTAATGGCAGAGAGCGACATCTGACACGCCCTTGTGCTTTCTACAATCAGTGGCACATGGAAAAACGCTGAGCTGTGTTGTAACAGTTTGTAAAAAAATGTATATAATTTGTGTGCATTTTATTAAAAAAAAAGTAAAAAATAATATATATATATATATTTAGCCTATAAGACTTGTTTTGACTATTTTTATATTGAAATGTGTATTTTTATTGTTTTTATTATGGAATATGAATTTCCATAACTAATAGAATGACACTGTATGTAGATATAGATTCCTTTAGGTGTAAGCTTTCAGTAGAGCCCTCATTGATATATGTGGGTTGAAGCATTCAAAAGTTATTACACTTTTTCCATACGTTCCAAAATGTGGATAATGGTCCCTCTAAAAAGCACCTGGACATGCCCACATAAAAATGGTGTAAAATGTCATTTTTACAGGTATTCTTTTCAAATTTGAAATGTGAGTAGTCAACAAGTTATTCTGTTGGTACATAGTGTGTTTCTGTCCCCACCTACCTACTGCAGCTATAGAGGCCTTTATTTTCACAAAAAAAACTTAGGCGAGAACAAAAAAAATCATTTTTTCTGTGAGTTCTAATGTGCATAACTTTTGATCAGTCACACCTACAGTGATTCTGACTACTAAGGGAGAAACTAGAGAATGTTACCTTTACAAAGAGACCAAACGTGTTTATACTCCAGATAGTTCAATAACAGCAATGATTCTAATTTGGAGAGGTCCAATTACAAGCGATTTAGCAAAAATGACCCCGCTTGATAAGTTAAAACAGCAAAGGAATAAAAGTTTTAACATTTGGGTTAAAATCCAACCAGGAAGTGCATAATGTGACCTTTGTACTCTCAGCTCTTATATTACATGCCAAACAATTTCAGTTGACCTTGCCTAGAAATGGCATAGCAACTGTTCCCAAATACTGCTCAACATGGTGGTGCTCATAAGAAAACAAAAAGTTTTTTTTTTTTTTTTTTTACCTCATTTCATTATTATTATTTTATTTTACTGTTTTTTGGTAATTTTTGAATTGTTATTATGAATTATTGAATTGTTTTTCTTTTTTTTTTTTGTAATTTCTGTAGTGTTTGTCTACAAATTAGATATTGAGCCCTGAAACTTTAAATGTGTGATTTTTGTTTTAGTGATTTTTCTTGTTTTATTGGAGTCAGCCTTCTCATAGTGATTTTGGACTTGGTTGTGTTGAATTGTACTCCTTTTCAATCTTTTGACCAGTTTGCTCTATTTTTATATTTATGATAAATAAATATCTCAGTTTCTAAAGATTCTTTGTGAGACTTGTCATGTAAGCTAGAGTTTAGTGGTTTATCTCTCCCTCGTGAGACTTTTCAGTATATTGTGGGACTTTCTTTGAATTGCAGTATTCAGTAATGTGCAGAAATTAGGGGCCATCACCTAAATTAATTAAATTAATCATTGAAGTGCATAATTTGTACAGTCATAAAGAAACAATAGAACATAGTTATAGTATCCTAAGAAGTTTAATAATTAGTTGTTTTTCCCAGTCTATTGGATGTTAATCAGTTAATTTTGGAATTACTGATGTCTGTGTTCTTAGGTAAAAAGCCTATAAGAGTCTAAAAAGCTTTTCGCTTATGCTGCCTTTATTCTTCAGTAGAATATTGATTTATGTTCTAGTACAGCAATAAGAAATTTCAGTATTTACTAGAATCATTAGAATGCCTCACTAATAAATGAGATTTTATGTCTTGGATCTGTGTGATACTTCCTGGGTTTTTCTTTAAAGATTACCATATGAGAGCTTCACCAAAATGTGATTCTGTTAAAATAACAAAGAAATACATACATATACAGTCATAAAAATATTGTCATGGTGGCTTTCTTTAATAAATGTACATATGCATATATAGGGAATATTCATTTTTTCATCCATTGTTACAATTAAGGAGACAAAGAAGTTTAAATTATAAAATATTTTTGATGGTTCTTACAATATAACAGAATTTAAATAAAATTTGCTTGTCACAGGTTGTAATGTGAAAAATATTAAAGTACAATTTTTCCTCAGTACTTTTGTCACCGTAGCATTCAAATGGAAAATATCAAAATCTTTGGACAGTTTACACAAAAGAAAAAAATAAAAATTTCAAATTCAAAGAGCATTCATCACCTTGTAATGGTAAGCCTAAATTTGCTCATATACAATAAATTACCTCAGCATGTTGTTGGGCCTGTTATGAATTACATGATGTAAAATCAATTTGGAAGATACATTTTACTGTAAACAACTGAAATAAAACTTTAGAAATGAGATAATAAAGCCATTAAAGCAGGTAATTGATCTGATTTTAGAGAAGTCTGGGAAACTTAAAAAAAACATTGGACATCCCTTGCAACTCAGTACAGTCCATCCCAGAGAAGAGTAATATGCCATTAAACGAACCATTATTATTGATTTTATTGTAGTATTTTGTCTTATAGTATTTGGCTGTTTACTAGGATTCAGTAGTAGTAGTAGTAGCTGTAGAAGTAGTAATGTCATGTGTACAGAATATTGAATTGACATTCAACATGTCACCATTCCCTGTCAACATTATAAATAACAACAAATGTTACATCACCCTTGAGTGCAACATTGAAAGACACTTATCCAAAATATTTACGTAAATATTTCTTGATATTTATTTTTGGCAAAGGCTTTATGAAGAAGATTTAATGGCCCTAAAACATGTTGTTTTTGCTTAATGTATCAAAATCTCATGCTGAGAAACCTTTGAAAAGGAAAAGGGATGAGGACTGAATATTTTTTTAAGGCTTTCTACAGGAAAAGAGAACTCATCTTAGGAGGAACAGGTCTTTGGATCTTCTTCGTATATATGGCTTTTCAAGGACTATGCAAGGCATAGGAGGTAGGGAATTCTAAACTGGTGACCCCATTACAAAACTATGTCGTCTCTGACCCATCGGTGATCTTAGGGCTTGGTCTGGGATTGACTTCAGTCACAACATTATGATACAGTTGTTGTTGAAGAATTTATTTAAAGTAACGGTGGGAATCCATTGTACCAATCCCTTCTTAATTTAGACATATTAGTTGGTAATTTATTCTGCGTGTCTATTGTTTTCTGTGTGGAGAGATGTTGTAAATAGAACTGATTATTAAAAACAAGATCATTGCTGGTTAGTTATAGGGATAATAACTGTAAAAAATACTTGTCAGCTCTGTTTTTCTCTGGATAGTAGTTTAACCTTTCCTTAGTTACCTGTATGCCACATTGAATGTCTATATATCTATATGTTTTTAACATCAATAGTAAATAAAAAGGTGTTTTTAGTTAGTTATTGTTTTAATTTTCTGAATAAAATGTGTTGCATCTTTGATGTAAGTACCATGTAATTGGGATAAAGGAAAGATAAAAGTCAAAATAGTTTGCTATTTAATAATTTTGACTATTGCAGTCAGATACAATAGGATGACCTTGTGGGGTCAAATATGGTTTTGTCCAGTCTTTTGGAATCTTATGAACCTTAGGGAGGATGAAAAATCTTCCAGGTCTTGGTTCTATGGGTTCTTTTAGGAATTATGTTTGTTTATGTTTTATCACTTTATCTTTCACTATGGTGTCAATTATATAATGTATCAGTTTTGTGTTTTTATATATTGGTAGGTTATGTTTTTAATAATATTCTTTGTCTTCTAATTGTTTTGTATGTCTTTAATGTAGTCCTCTATGTTCATTGACACTATAACACTTCCCTTATCAGCGGGTTTTGTTATTATTTTTCTCAGTTTTTGTAATTGCTTCAGGGTTTGTCTTTCTTGTGTAGTTATATTGTCTTTATTTTGAAGAAAATTATTGGGGATTTGTTTAATTTTATGAATGTTCTCAGCTATAAATGTTTTTTCCTTTGTGTTGATTTTTTCATTTTGGAGTGTCCAGTTTAATTTTGGCCAAAAAGGTACTGGTGTGGTTATTAATTTTATTCTTCTATGGAAGTTTTCCAATTCAGCTATTGTTTTATCCATTGGTCTGTTGTTTGTTGATGGGGTGGGTAGAAAGGTTAACCCTCTAGATAACAGGGAGAAGTTCGCGCATGTTCTGCAACGGTGGGGGGTGGAATAGCCGGCAGCTTGCTGCTCTTAATCTGCACATTAACAGGACAAAAGACGATGGCGGAAAGGTGAGGACAGATTTAAGAAGCGATTTAAGGTCGGATGGGTCTACAAGTTTTTTCGTAGGCTCTGGTAATTCTAGTGTTAAATTTCAAGTAAATAAGGCAAAAACAATACAACAAAAGATATACATAAAAAACAATATCTTAAATCTTTCCAAATGGTTTACTTTAACTCAGCCACATTAACATTTATTACTAAAATATGAAAAAGTTTCTATTTTAACAATGTGTTTACACAGATTACAGTAGAACCGGAACACACATGAAATGTGTGTGTTCCAAATAACAATCTATTATTTCCACTCTAAAACTCCACTTCACTCCCAGATAATCAATCACGGCATGAGCTGGGAGAAGTTTGTGCACGTTCTAAGTCGGTGGGGGGATGGAATAGCCGGCTGCTTGCTGCTCTTAATCTGCACATTAACAGGACAAAAGACGCTGGGAGAGGTGCGGACGGATGTAAGTAGCGATTTAAGGTGGGACGGATCTACGAGTTTTTTCGTAGGCTCTGGTAATTCTAGTGTTAAAGCTTTGAGCCAACTGACAAAAAATCTTTGTTCTGTAGATCTAGTCCAGTGTATTTGGTCTTTTTGCAAAATGAATTCTTTCTCTGACAGTTTTGAAATATAATTTGTATTGTGAATGATGTATTTATTGAAAGCTTCCAGGTTCATTTGCTGTTTTTGCATTAATTGATCTGAGTAGTTTAGTTCTTGAATCATAATAGTAGCTCTTGTGAAGATCTAGGAAGCAATTCTGAACATAGCTTGTGTTTGTTTAGTAATAGTTTCAGTATATGATATGCCCTTGTTATTTATGCCTATGGAAAGAATCAAATTGTGAACTTTAATTGTTTGGAGGTTTAATTTTTTTTTTTTTTAAAAAGACAAAGTTAGCTATTCTGGCTCCAGGGTAAAAGTAAATTTGTAGATTTTTATAATGATCTACATTCAGTAATCTAAAGTTAGAATCCCCCATTATTATATTTGTTTTCTTAACTTCTAAAGACCATTCTATATTTTTCCTTCTAGATATGCCATGGTTTTTAGGGTTAAAAGTTACATTTGTTTTAGACTCTGGGGGTTGTTGCTCAATTATAGATGGGGATGCTATACCCTCAAAATCAATTAATAAAGCTTTAGGATTGGTTGCAGTTGAGGTAATATCCTTTTTTATTTGTTTTGGACTGGAATGTATTTCTATTGTTGGACTGGAATGTATTTCTATTTCCATGGAAATGTCTATGTCTGAACTTAATAGTTTCCCTGTTTCTTTGTTTATTTGTAACTCTTCTGAGGCTGGATCTAAAGTTAAGTTAAAATTTAAGTGCTGTAATACTTCTGGAGGGGCATGTATCATAGCATCACCTACTTCTAATTTTTCTCAGTTTTGTACTGTACTAGGTATTAAGGTTTCTTTTGAGCCTGCGTTTGTTTATCTTCCTCTGCATTTGCATCTTTTGGAATTGCTTTCCTTGTTTCTATAAATAGTCTGTAAAAACTTTTTGGTTTCTCTTTTCTGACCTCTGATTTTCCCTTTTCCTCTTCTGAGGTTTGAATTGAATTAATTTCTTCTATTTCAATTTCTTTAATTTCTTGTCCTTTATCTATTTGTTATTGATCCTATTTCTTGGGCCCTGTTTTTTGATTAGATTGGATTTTTTAAAAGGTGTTATGTGGGTCAGATTTATAAAAACTCAGTTCAAAATCTTTTGTTTTAATTTTTATTTACTGTTAGTGTTTATTTTATAGGGGTTACCTCAGTTTGTCTTATAATTTTTTTTTATTCTCTGAGGTAAAGGTGAGGTTTTCTTAGTTTGAATTTATGGTACTGATTGCACATACTCTGTTCTGGGTTATTTTGGAATATACCACTCATTATTGGTTGAAACAGTTTCAATGTCTTTTGAAACTTGTGAGGGGTTTCTTGATGCCACTTCTGCCCATGTTAATATTGGTTTTAGTATAGTTTGAGTCTGTGTTCTTGGGGAACTTTTTATGATTTCCTTATCTTTGTTATTCAAGTTAGCTGCAGTTTCTTGCAGTATTATTTGCATTTGAAGTTGTAGTTGTTTCTTTTGCACTTTTTTGCTAACTTGATCTGTAAGTTTTCTAATTTTCTAGTTAATTCTGCTATCAGAGCATTTTGCTCTGTGTGTTTGTATCTATTTTTTAACCAGATCGTGGCAGTCTGCCATGTTTTGTGCTTCTGCATATCCTCTGATAAAATCTGTTCTATTTCTTTCTACTTGTTTGCTCACATAGTGCTCATTTAGTATCTGTATAGTTGTTGCTTCCCAATTTTTGGCATTTGCCTCTATTAATTCTCTCACTTGACTATCACCATATGCTGGCTTTATTAAGTCAATCAGAATATTGGTTTGTTTAGAAATTCTTATAGGAATATTTCCCCTGTAAAGTTTGTTGGGCTAGTCTTAATTGTTTTTTAATTCTGAAAAACATGTTTATTTTGTAAGAGTAAGTATCACTTGATTCAGATCTTTCTGTGGTTATGGATTTTAAATATGCACTTTTATGAGCACTTTAATTTTCAGTGTTTATAGTAAACTCTGGTATTCTTTTGACAAAGTTTTGCTTATTTGCTCCTGTTGTTGTGATCCATTGTGGTCCATCCTCATGAATATGCCTCAGATAAACGTGGATGCAGGTCCAGAACATTACAAAAGTACTGATAGTGATACCTCACCAGTGTGTTATATAGCTTAAGCATGACCTCCTTTGTCTTGTACTCCACACATTATGGTATATAGTTCAATTAACCTTATTGATCTCTTCTGTGCACTATGGTCTAGGACCTTGGGTCTAACATTTCTGCTTTCTACGTGTAATACCTTACATTTAGTTACATTAAAGTTCATCTACATCTACTCCAAATCTGCCTAAGCTTGTATGCTGTCTAAGTCCCTCTGTTACAATTTATCTGATTCAACATCTGCCTAGTTTGGTATCCCTGCGGGACACCACTTTTAACATCCTTGAATTCTGAAAAGGTTCCCTTCTCCCTCTTCAATAACTCTTTGCTTCCTGTTTTTGAGCCAATTGTGTACCTAATTACACACCAAACCTTGAATTCCCACTTCTGGTTGATTACTAGCCTCTCATGTGGAAACTTATTAAAAGCCTTCTAAAAATGGAGATAAATAATGCCATATGCATCTTACTTATCATTTTTTTTCTTCCTTATGGAATTCTTGCATAATAGTGAAACATTACTTTCTCTTTCTGAGTCCATACTGAATATTTACTAGCACACTTGTTCTTAACATGTGCTGCTCAGTCTTCTCCTTAATACTTCCATTATTTACCTGTGATGCATGTTAAACTTACTGATTTATAGTTACTCAGATTGGCCCAGTAACCCTTTTTAGATAGACAGATACAAAAGTATATTATTTACTTGCATATAATCCTTTGGAATTTCCCCAGTATGCAGAACTTTTTGTAAAATACAAGGTACGTTCAAAAAGTTTCCGCACTTTTATATTTCCATTGTAATCGGTGAAGGTGGGAGTAGTAATAATTGGGCATTAACAAGTTGGTACGATGCTGGGAAAATTGCATTGCAAAGGAAGGTGACAATGTAGAAAAGTGTTTTTGAAATTCTTAATAGAGTTATAAAAAGTGCGGAAACTTTTTGAACGTCCCTCATATGTGTCAAGGGTTTATATATGTTATCACTCACTTGCTTAAGCACTTGAGGATAAATGTTATCTGGTGTTGTTGATTTATTAGATTTCAGCATATTTAATCTAAGCACCATATCTCAGTCTACAATTTCCAAATCACTAAATACCTCCCAAGTTGTCCTTATTTCTTTTGGGAGGTTATCAACTTCTTCAAATGTATAAACTAAAATGCAGCATTTACTATTTCCCACTCTGCAGATTCTAGTTTGCCTGTACTGTTCCTAATACTCTTCATTTCCTCGACAATTATTTTACTATACTGCAATTTATGCTCATAGTGTTAAGAAATTAATCTTACAAATGTTACTGAGTGGATAACATTCTAAAAGCTGAACAAATGTTACAAGTACAGAGTGCTTGCAATGGTAGCCAACATTAACCACTAATGAAAAGGCAGAAAAGAGCCATCATTGTCAACAACAAAACAATAACAATAAAGGAAATTGTGTTACAGTTAGGTGAGGACTTTGTTTTACATGTGTGGAGGATGGCCGTCCGTTTATCCCGGCCAATACCCCCATGCCGCCAGGTGGAGCCCTCCTTGCAGCATGGAGGTCCCCAGAAGACCAGCAGGGCATCATGGACAATGTGGTTTTTATGCACAGCCCTGCTGGATACCATGGGGGCCACAAGAGGGAGCTGCAGGAAGGACCAAGGACTTCTTCGTGCCCTATGAAGTTCGTCATAGGAAGAGCAACGGGCTTCCGGGTTGAAGAGAAGAGCTTTTACCTGACCCGGAAGTGATTGAGAATCACATGGACTGGGGATTGGGAACACTTCCGGGTCAGGAGATATAAAAGGACTGTGAGAGCTCCCAGACGGCGAGCTGAGCTGGGTGGAAGGGTGGCAATGCGTCTGGGAGCTGGAGGATTGTTTATTGATTGTATTGGTGGGATTTATGAGTATAGTGGTGGAGAGTGTGTTTTGTACACTGTGGCAATTTAATAAAGTCAACTTGAGGACTTTTACCTGGTGTCTGGAGTCGTGGACAGGGGTTCAAGGGAGCGAGAGCGCCCCCCTATCTACCACACATGTAATAATGAAGTTAGACTCATGGTGGATAACTGTCTTTGATTTGAACTCTTTTTCTGAAGGTAATATGCTAAGAAGAAAGGATAATATATATGGAAAAGAAACAATTTTTAAGGTCACTTAGATAAATGCAAACATTTTAAAAATAAAGCTCTGAAGAACCCTTGTGTTCGAGTCTATGATCTCAGAAGAAGTATATATTTCAATTTATTTAAATTATTTAGATCTGGCATTCTCAAGTTCAGTCCTAGCCTACTATTGTGATTGCGGGTTTTCATTAAAAACAGTTTCACAAATTGGTGGGCTAGTCATACTTGTAATTGACACCTTAAAGCCTTATCACATTATGTAACTTTTCCATCAATTTTCAGTCACACAATCAAACAGGCAAGTCTTTAGTCTGTGTGTGTGAGAGCTGACAACCAATGGGTGCTCAGCTGGGAGCACAATACAATGTAGCTAGGAGGAATATGGAAACCTGGTATTCTGGACTGCACGAAAAGACCAAGGCCTTGTCTGTCTGATATTTTGTCTTGTGTTTTACGCATTATAAAAAATAGAGTAGATTTCAGCTGAACTTACTGTTTGAGGTAGCATGTTATTGACTGTCAAAAAAGGGTCATGTTTGTGATACTTTCGAAATGTGAACTTATGAAGGAAGGTCATCACAGAGCCATTGTGGTATAGCATGGTCTGTGGCAATTATGCCGTTTTAAATAAATAATTAATTGAAAGTGGTGCAACTAACCTTGGAGTTCAATGGGGATAGCCAGTTGATTGTCTGTTGTGAACCTGTGTGGTTAACTCACCTGTTCCCCATTGAAGCTCAGAGTGTCATTAGGTGGAGCGCCTGTGCCCAGAAGTAGAAAAGGGAGCCGGGAGAAGAAAAAGGAGAAGAGAGAGAAATCAAGACTAAAAGGAGAATGAAGGTTGAAGAATAGAGAAAGAAGAGGCAAAATGGTGAGGAGCCCATGCAATATGGAGTGTAAATAAGAGGTCAGGAGTATGTTGCAGTGGAAGTGATCGGCTGGCCTGTGCTTGAGAAGAGAGCTGAAGAAGGGGCACTCCAATTGAGAAAAGCAGGAGAGTAGGAGCGGCCCCATTGTGCCCTGTCTCCCTTAAGACAATGAAAGACTGGCTGGAGGAGACCTGGGTTGGATTTGGTGGAGATTCGTACAAGGACCGAGGGACTAGCGCTGGGAACCTCAACCCAGGATTAAAATTTGACTGCACCTGTTGGCGGTTGTCTAGTCTTGCTGCAAGTTCTTGTTGGAATAAGCAGAGAAGATCCTTGGGTTTTAGAATGTGGCATTGTGGCTCAAGACTGTTTATAAAGGAAGACCTGCCTGAATTGTAACCTCATGTTTATGGATTGTTTATGAAGAATATAGGCCTTGCACTATTTGGTCACTTTGACTGTTTTAATAAAAGTTCTGTGCACTTATTTCACCTACCTCTTACTGATTGTGTGTGTTCTCTTTTGCCTGGCTCATCCTCGGACATGTTATGAACGCTTTTGTGTTCAAGCTGCCAGTGAATGTGAAGCGAACCTGGACTGTCACAATTGTATAATCTGTCATACTCAGATCACAAGACCAGCAACTGCAGTTGTGAAGTTTGGCATCCCTTCCAAATAGAAGTTATGTAGTGTGCACCTGGCTTTACTAAATAGCTCTCAAAGGAGCACAACACTGAATAAGCTGCTATCTTTACCATTCAGTGTCATTTGCACCCATATCTGCATTACTCATTACTAACTGTCAGCAACTGGATGCAAACTCCACAGGAAAAAAAGTAAATGAAAAAGAAATGTAACTGTTTGGAGCTATGCCAAAAAAATATGCATTTCTGATTTTTTTGTAAATGTAAATATGATACTAGAGCACCCTTCTAAATGAAAAAAACGAGAAGAAAAAAGAGCAACTAATTAAACATTTATTAGACATAAGAATGACTCTTTGTGAGACTACTTCGAATAAAAACTTGAAGCTACAGTGGTACCCCAGGACTGAGCAAGAGAACCATTGAGTTAAAACATACAAATACAGCTTAAAAATGCATTATTTTAAATTATCGGTGAATATGTCTATTCATTTTAAAAAGAACAATTCAAAGTCAACCGTACTAATAATGTACAAGTACTAAGCAGGTGAATGATACACAAAAACACACTCTGCAACTATCTAGTTTAAAAAAAAATCACCCTGCTAAACTTCCCTGACTCTTGTGCTTTTAATAGGACCCAGTTGCTGGAGTTTGTCCTGTTACCCTTCTGCCACATTCAATTCTTAGCATTCCTTAGCCATCTGATAATAATTTGCTTTTAGAGAAAAAGGTGGGCAATAAAATAAATAACTGCAAAATTGGATGCAATTTTATATTTATCAAAAGTGTGCCGTTAGAAAAAAGTAATATTGAAAAATACCTTTAAGGGTAAAAATATCTGCAAAGCATATGAGAAAAATTGAATAGCATAATTGTAATTTTCATCACTTCCATCTAATTTGATCATTGCAAATGTAATATTTAAACCTTTATGTTTAATTCACCACACCCCACATAAACAAGTTTAATTTATATAAAACCTTTTAATAAACTAGGAAAATCATTAAAACCCATTCCCCAAGTGGCAAGCTACTATACACAATGATTTTAAACTAAACTGTCTGGTATAAAACAGATGTGTGCTACGGTAAATATGTATTGATCAAATGAATTTAATTTTATTCATAATTCCTTTGCCTCTGGTCAGGTTATTTCTGTTTGAGACTATTCTACTGGGAAATGAGAAATCTGCCATGATTAAAACTTATATCTGATACTTGAATCTAACCTTTTTGCCTTATACCTTTTCTGTCCTTGACAGTTCAGGTTTTCACTTTCAGAGTTTCTGTTTCACTTGTTTCATTCTCTCTTTTTTTGCAGTGAAGTAATGGTTAGCAGTGGTGACTCTTTTAACCTTATCAAGATCATAAAGTGTTTTCAACCCTCAGTCATATTTGACAGCTTTTGAGCAAAGAGCACCAGAGTCACCCTAACACAAAAGTCCTTGGCCTCGGGTAAAAAATTCTTTCTAAAAGGGGAGACAAGCATAACACACAGTAGACCACACTGGTTCTCATCCAGTCTGAAATTCAAAAAAATCTATCAGAGACAGGATTGAATTTCAGAAACAATAACTGGTTTGTTTGCCCCATACTGTACCTTAGAGACCAGCACACTGAGATGGATTTTGTCTTTACACTCTTTTATCTGTGGAATTATGAAGGCTGTAGATTTACTAAACAAAACTAATTACTGCTTCAGGACGGAAACTACAATAGTGTATTCTTTGCATAAATGTATTGCATAACTAGGCACATCAATTCCATGTCAATGGATGCAAATGCAGATGGGTGAGAAAACAAAAATAGAAAAAAAAAGCTTGTCAAACATATCTACGACATTTTATTGGACTTAAAAACATTAAACACAATCTAATTACAGGGATTCCCAGAAGGACAGTTAATTTAAAGATGTTTTGTATAAACAATTACAATAATTCCACTTGCTAAGATAGTAATTTAATATCAGTAGACATTACAGAGATTTTATAATTGAGTTAGCCAAAGATAAAACTGTGTTAAATATTTGTTTGGTATTAATACAAATACACTGTATGTTTTTCATACAAAATACTATATGTTTTAACACCATTATAAGGCATTTTATTATTGTTGTCATTTTCTTAGCCTTATATTCACCCAAAACAAGTAAGTGAAAATAGTTATTCATATTGCAGTTATTCTGAAAATATATTGAAGTGTAATAATACTGACTATGATAACTAAATTAATGCTACTAAACCTCTTTCAGAGACATTTGCCATTGCAGGAAAATGAAATATTCTATATACTTCGCTCTTTTAAAATTGTAGTGCAAGTCCTTCACTTGTTTATATTGTGACTTTGACCTAAAGATAATACTTGTTTACCTCCTTTGAAGATTACACATATTTCAATCATACTAACGATGAAATCTATAGCCTGTGCAGTCAGAACTGTATAAATCATCAGAAGACATAATTTAGCAAGGATTTATTTAAACAAAATTTGCAGAATTTGCACTGTTTCATTATAGCTTCAGGTGGCAAACAAATGTGTTGATTCGAATCAACACATTGCCAAAACTGTGATTTTTCTTCCCCTCTGGAAATTGCTGAAATTCCATCAATAAATACATAACTTGATTTTTTCCACAGTGTAAGCTTGAGTAGTTTAGCTTTGAGCAGTGTTAATGCAATGTAGCGTAGCTGTGAAAATCTTGAATTCAGAAATGTCTTTGTTGCCAAAAAAGAAAACATCTAGCAAGTTATGGATCTTTCTATGCACATTAATTGAATGAATGAGCGTTTGTGATGTGACACTGATAGTAAGGATTTCACTGTCACTGTTTTTCTTTTGCTGTGTAGATTTTATTAATTAAAACATGTACAAACTATCATATTTATTTCAGCATTTGACTGAATTTCTTATATAAAAATATTTAATATTGTATTAAACCTACAGTGTTTTTAGGCTGTACCTGTCCTTTTATAGATGTATCTTGACCATGGTGAGAGGCTACCTGAGCATGACCAGATCACCAATGAGAGCAGCCATTGATTAATATGTAATCTTATTGTAGTCAAATTAGTCTTATTAACCTCTTCTGTAATGTGCCTACATACAAATAGTAAAAGGTCCACTGTGATTACTAATTCTATTCATAATGTGCATTTTCTGATTTGGAAAGTTCCATTCTGAAATTAGGAAGTAAAATAATAGATTTAAATGTAATACCTTAAATTTACTTACTTTAAATTTCATCTTACATTACCAAGACTAAATATTTTCTAGATCCATTTATAATGATTTGGCGGATTCTATGTTATTTGCCATTCTGCCTAGTTTAGAATCATCTGCAAACTTAACCATCTTCAAATTTATATGCTTATCAGAATCATACATATGTATATATATATATAGATAGATCTACTGTAGTAGCATAGCATGCACATTTATTAAAATGGGCTTAAAGGTACAGTGGTAAGTCCATCTCTTTTGATCATACCATGCGAAATTCTGTTCACTGAATATGCTATTCCTTCCATCATTTCTTTATTGGTATATCTTGTTGCCTTTGTTCATCGGACATTCAGCCTTTACATCAGTCTTTCTTTGTGTTTTATGTTTCCTCTTGTGGCATTTAATGCCCATGCATGGATGTTTGCCTTACTAACTGTGCTACCTGTCAAAGAGGTTGAAATCTAAGAAATCAAAATAACCTCAGTGTTAACTTTTGTTATATGCCATTTGGTATGGGACTTGTAAACGCAGTTAGATTGACTTATGCAATGCCTTTTACTGCTATAAATCTTTCTAATGCGCCAATATTTGGAATGACAGAGATATAGCAACTGGACGGACACACAGACATATATAGACCTGTAACAGTGCACTGCACAGTAATGCGAGGTGAATACACTTGACTTGAGCATTCATAGTTTTCATACTTTTCCTCTGAACATTTAGCATTCATTTGCTCAGAGGTTGATGCGCTTGCTCCTTCCTGAGCAGTTCTTCTTTTCTCCACCCTAGCGGCCCACTTTTTCTCTTCTTTTGTCGGCATCTTTTCACAGTAAAACTGATTAAGTCAGTGTTTATGTTGCAATTGCTTAATACGTTTTGTTGAATTTTTCACTTAAGCTGGCACTTAAGTCTTCAATCTGCCTCAAGAATGATTTAAGATATGAAGAGGTAGAGGAAGTGATGGCAAAGGTGGTAGAGGTGAGAATGGCACCCGTACGCATGCGCCACATAGCCGCCAAGAGTTGATTCTACAATAAAATAATATAAAAATAAAGAGAGGAATAATATTGGAAGTCAATCATCACCCCAAAAGCAGATAATAGATGCCACATAGTATATGTGCACCAACTTTCAGGTCAATAGGTCAAACAGTTTGACAGCTACAGATGATTTAAAATCCTGGACAGACAGCCATGATAGCGTATTATATAAGAAGGTCATGCAGTATGACAGTGCAGCATTGCTTTATATTAGTAGGAGCCCTGACTAAACAGTACTGCACTTTAAGGGACCTTGGCTTAGAATTTGATGGTTGCTTTTGATATAAGACTCTCTACACAGTTTAAAGGAGAAATTGTAGATAGTTGTAAAGTTATTGCAGGCAAATTTAGTTATGATAGAAGTACAACATCCTTAGCTTATCACTTATGTGCAAAACATGCATAACGCAGCTGTTGAAAACTCATTAGGCAGCAAATTCTGTGCCAGACTGCAATCTGTGAATATACAACTCATCTTATGTCCAATAATGAAGCAAAATGTAAAACATAAACTACCATATATACTCACATATAAGTCAGGTCTTGAAACCTGAAAAATCGATCATAAAATCAGACCCTGACTTACTGTATACGTCCATTCAAAAATGCGACATTTTTTTACATCTTCTTGCTTCCTCCAATCTCGCACCAGTTTCTCAGACACAATAAATTTTGTTGCAGCTATACAGCTACCAGTTTCTTTCACCACTTCAACGACTTTTAATTTAAAACCAGCTTCATATTTTCTTCTGATTGAATGTTCCATCATAGCTGAGGGATGCTTTTACGCTAAAGATGTATGAGGTTGTGAGATACAAAAAACTCAAATCAGTGCTTCGGAATAGTTTGGGTATTACCGTGTGGACACGTAGGCACAATACATAGAAAAAGAGGCAGTGTGCTCCATGGTTACTCTCTCGGGTGGGCATTAGCATATCATAATCTTTTGGATTAATGGCGTGAGTTTTCCGCATTCCACTTATACGACCGGCATTATAAAATACCAGACATTATACAGTAAAATCAAGCCCTCAACTTATCCACGGGAGAAATTAAGCACGAGTATATATGGTAATGCTATTTATTGCAAAGTAGATCTCAACAGGCTGAGAAACATCATTTAGCGAGGCCTGACAGTTCTTATACGTTACCTTCACATGGGACAAAAATGTCATATATCATGGATTTAAATGAAAGGCACAAGTCTTCATAGTTTCAGAAGCTATACAGATGTGCAGAAGTTATATTCACAAGGGGACTACTGGATATTACTAAGCTACCTCGGTTAAACACAGAATAATGGAGAGTAATCGAGAGACATTTTATAATTGATTTTAATTAAACATTTTAAGGGTTTGACAGCCCAAATTTGTAATAAGTATCTTTTATGGTACTTTATCAAAAGCTTTTTTTTTAAATCAAGGTAAATAGTATAATATTGACCTATTTGATCATACGCTTTTGTTTGTTTTCCAAAAGAATTCCCTCAAATTAGTTTTACAACATCTTAAACCTTGTAGACTGTACACTGATACACCTGTTCTTGCTATGTGATGCTCATTCTTTTCCTGCTTTCCTACATACTGTTAGGAGATTTTCTACCTTACAATCTATAGGAATTTTCCTTGTGTGCACTGATTTTAAGAACTGTGCGTCAAATATTTATATACATAAATGCTAGCATCCATAACCACTATTAGAGAAATGTTACCTGGTCCTGTTAATTTATTTTATTTCATCCTTTATGATCTAAGTAGCACTTTCCTGTGTACAATTTTCAAACCACTTAGTACTCCATTAATAGTCACTGTAACTGGGAGTTAATCGACCTTTTCACACATGTAAACACCAGCCACCATAAAAAATCTCATACTGCTATGGTGGGTTCGCCAACACGGTATCAGCGCATGCTCCCAACCTAAACATCAGAAAAATGCAAATTAAGAATATTTTAATGTGTCTATTTTACTTCATCCTACTATTCTTAATACACTTCACTGCCTCTTTTGCAATTCTTTTACTAGAAAAAAAAAAGGATCTCTTTGGGTCATTCTCATTTCAAATAGAATTTCTGTCTTACTGCCTTTTAACATTCCTAGTATCCTTTTTAACCATTGATATCAAGTCTTCATAAGAGCCACAGTTAGTATTTGAGTTTTTTATTTCATTTTATTTATTTTCTTACTGCTTCAGAATTTCAGAATGCACTTCCTCATTATTATAAAATACTTTTAAGCCTGCTCCAATGCTTCTCAACTGTCCTTCCGCACTTAAACTTTTCCCCAGCTTATTTAGCAGTATCTGTGTAAACTTTACCCTTCTAAAACTAAATGTAAATGTTTTAGTTTTTGAATAGGCCTTTTGAAACAGCTCTATGAAATGTATTACATATCGATCCCAAGATCCTAATGGCCGTATTATCTCCTTGCCCTTGAATTGTATCATGAATTATTCTTAAGCAACGTATCTCTTTTTAAAGATTAAAAGTTGTTAATCAGTCATAGCAGTTCAACCATCCATTATTAAATGATAAAAATGTTTCTTTTTGATGTGTACATTTTATTTACTGTAAATTAATAAATATCTCATTGAAATTAACATTTGCACCTCATGAAAAGGTTTTAAATATATTCAGAAATAATTTTTAAATATTTCTCAAACTACAGTCATTTTTGCATTTGTTGCACTTTTTTTCAACACACATAGATTGTGAATGGGCAGCAGGACAGAATGGGTTATGTTTTTATTACATACGACAGCATGATGAGATATGCCTGAAAAATCCTGCAAGCTCTGGGCAATTGGGGATTCTTCATATTAAGTGCATTCACATAAGGAGGATCAAACAACCTGTACTCATAACCCTACTTATGAACAACCACTTCCAAGACAACTTTCGGAGCTTCGTTTGTGTATCACTATGTTACATTTTTAAGCAGAACCTCTATGTACTATTCAGGGAAGTACATGGATAAAGAGTATTTTGTTAACTTGAACTTATTTTTTACTTAGTCTTAGTTACCATTTTTTTCCTTTTTGCTATTCATTTAAAAATCAGCTTCAACTTGAATAGTAACCATGATGTTGATTTCAGGCAAATATTAATTTTTTTTGTTTTGTCATTTAGCATACTACCCTTGTCTCTGAACAAAGGGTTTGTTAAATTATAGTAAGATTTTGAAATTCTATCCAATCAGCTCAGCACTTAAAAGAGATTTAGTCTGAAAAGCTCAGTCTGAAGAGCTCCAATATTTAGTAAATGCAATCGTAGCTAGTTTTGATTTTCCCATCAACAATTCCATTTCTGTCTACCGAAAAAAATACAACTTACATTTCAGAATTATATTTTAACTAAACTATGACTATGTGCTCTATTGCATTTGTGACTGGAGGAACCAAAATAACGCTGTTGCAAGTTCTGAACATCAGAAGAATAGAATTTAAAAGTAAAAACTTACCATGTAACATGTGCTGTTAAATGCTTTTAGAGTAAATAAATGCTTAAAAAGATTTTGGTAATACAATAATAAATACATTTCATTTTCAAATAATATAGACCTTCTCTCTATTCCAAAGACCCTTTATGCAACTCTCAGTGAATTATAATTTAGCTTTCAGGATCCTACCATCCTAAATTCATTCACTACGTCAGTATTCTTGCTAAAATGTATCTTTCTAAACAATTCAAACAGTTCTACAGCTTGTACTGACCCTGTCAGTCATCAGTTTATTGTGTTTTTATTCATGTGTTGTCAGGCAGGCTTCTAGTCTTTATTCTAACAACAATACTAAACATCTTGCATTCCAACTACAATTGTGTTCTTAATCACCAGATAACATCACAGTGACATCCCTACCACTCAAATGTTTTGTACACATACCAACTTCTTCCGAAGTCAAACTGTAACATGATTTTCTAAATTAAAAAAATAGTTTGACCTTCATACCGTTACAGATTCGTTGATATTTATTGTAGTGCATGTAAACAAACACCCATGTACTATTGAGTCATTTTTACATTTGTTTCCTTTTAATTTATCATGTGCCGAATGAGCTTACAGTGCACTTTCTTGCGCTATTTTGAACTGAACCCTTGGTTTGTAAACTGCCTTGTGCATTTTGCTAGACTGATAAAAACTGGCTAAATAATTGATGTAGAATAAACACAATTTTAACAGAAGCTGATGCTTAATATTTATACCTAATCTTAAAAAAGATAAGAGACAAAAGTGTGTGCTTGAAAATGCAGAAGCAGTTCAAATATATAGGAAAGGAAGAAAGGAGAAGCAAGCAACTGAAAAACAAGAACAGGTATGAAAAGCAGCCATTAGAAAAAAAGATGAAATTGAACACTTGGTTGAGGATTTAATTTTAAAGAAATGTGTGAAACAAGTCTGAGAATGAAGTTAGCTGTTGCTTTTTTGTAAGGTGTTTTTGAAACTTTGTGAAAGGACACTGAGTGACTGGTGAGATTGTTGATCTTAAAGGCCCAAATAAACTTCTTGAAAAGAACTTCAAACCATGTCACTGTTTTACCTATGTAGATGGCTTCACAATTTCTCTACAATTAAATGGCATCCATACAAGCACATCATTTGTAATAGTATGTTACATTTAAACATTAGTAGATGACTGAAATGCTAAAAACAACTCAGGAAAAAATCTGAACAATAATGATTCCTGATAAAGCTGATGCAGTTCTGGATTGATTATATTGAAGATTTTGAAAATTTTCATTTGACTGGAAGAGCAGAAAACTGGTTGTGATCTTAAAGATATTCTTGTATTGCTTCTCTAGTACATACTATATATATCTGCATTACCAGAAATGCTATTCTTTAAACTCATTACATCTTCAACAAAATTAAAGGTAAATTGCTATTCTTTAAACTCATTACATCTTCAACAAAATTAAAGGTAAATTGTATTATGCTGGCCAGTACCCAAATTATATAGATTTACTTTTAGATTTGTTTTTAAAGTAACTAAATAAAAGCCATTTACCACAAATTCTATACAATGTCCATACTTTTTTTTATTTCTTTTACAAAGCAAAATGTACAAATCCACCCTTCTTACAATTATTTATAAAATTATTTCTTGTTTTACATTATCAATTTTAAACCCTGTCAAAATTAATGTTTGCCACATTTGAAACAGTACAGTGTGGTGCATACTGTATAAACATATCTACAAAAAAGTAGTCGGTCTAAAGTAGTAGTAGTAGTACCAGTAGTAGTAGTTTTTGTAATAGTAGCAGTAGTAGTAGTAGTACAAGATAGTCCAAGCTCTTGATGATGCAAGGCCACACCACCTAGTCTCATATAGTTATTTGTAATTTGCTCAGTTCAAGGCCATGTCCATCGTGAGCAGTCTAAGATAGGTCAACCGTGGTCTACCTCATTCTCTCGAGCCATGGATAAGTCTCCAGAACAACACCTTGGACATCACCTCAATTTTGCTTCTTAGGCAGTGACCAGTGAAGTGCAGATAATGTGTTTGGAATGCTATAGTTATCTTGGGGATGCTGCCATTCATCTCTGTTTCTCATATGTTAGCTCCAATGAATATTTAGTTTAGGATGTTGCTGTAGGTGTAACAGCCATCTAGCTAGGCCTCAGGAGCTTTTGTCAGTGTCTAAGCCTCTGAGCCATACATCAAAATGTTGCCTGGAAGAATCATGTTTTCAGCTTTTTACAAAAATTGACTTTCAAATGTAATTCATTTTCTATAGAGTTGACCAAGCTGTTGCCTTGCGCATACTAACAGCCTTAACTGTTTCACTGATCCTGGAGCTGAGATTTTCAAAATTACTGATCAGTTCAAGATGCTTTTCATCTAAGTTCTTCAAGATGATGCCTGAATCTTGCTTGAAACTTATATATTTAGTTTTACATGCATTCATCACCAAACCAGCACAATGAGGAGTGTTTTCAGCAATGCTGAGATGTTCTTGGGCATTTGTTTTTTAGTCAGTGTTGGCTAGGCGGACTGTAGGGTAGATGTGCCCTCTAGAGTATGGAGTGTAATGGCATAGCTGTCACTTCTGGAGATGGCAAGCCTCATGGAATACTCCAGTAAACTAAAAAAGAGATCTGGTGCTAGCATATCCCCTTGTTGTACACTACCTTCAGTACTGAAGATGTTTGTATTTTCATCTACTGTGATGACTTGAGCAACCATGTTTTGGAACAGTCTTTTTATCCCATTGGTGACTTCTGAGGGGATTCCATATACTTGTAGAATTTCAAAAACTGTGCCTTTTAAAGTCCACAAAGGTCAGCACAGCAGGTAACGTGTACTCCAAAACCTCCAAAAGTATTAGGATCTGAGCCACAATTGTTCTCCCCTTCTTGAAGCCTCTTTGCTTTGTTCTCAGAAGGGGATCAATGTTTGGTTCGAGGCACAAGAGAATCATGTCACTGTAAATCTTCACTGAAGTTGAAGTGAGTATGATTCCTCTGTAGATCTGAGTAAGGCTACAGTTCCTTTCTTTGAAAGAGTGCCTCAGCAAAGGACCTTCTTTGAAATGCGATGTGTTTCATTAACTTTCAAAAGATTTGTCCATGTTAGTCTTACCTGGCTGACCAGACTTATCTAAAAGACCTTCCAGGCGAACACCCAAATATTCTCTTAGGATAATCAAGAGATGTAATCGTTACAGAATGTTCTGGATTTTCTCCCAGTGGAACATGCCATGTTAACTGCCTGGGGGGCACCCTAACTTAATGACCAAACCACCATCACCACTGGCTACTCTTGATCCAGAGGAAAAATGGATTCTATTCTGAGGCCCCCCATATTTCCAAGCTTTTTACCCTGTCACGAATAGTGAGCTCAGCAAACCTTAAAGTAGGTACCTCATTTCAGCTACTTGTACTTGTGATCTCATCCTTTCAGTTTCTAGCCAGAAATGAAGACTATAATGTAGACCAATTTGTAAACGAACAACTTCATTTGCAGACTTAGCTTGTGCTTTACCACTACTGCTGGGTACAATGAAAAAAATGCGTTGGTCAATCTCATGAAGGCCTGCACCTCATCACGTGAACAAGATTCTTAGGTATTTGAACTCCAACACTTGAAAAAACTGTTCAGCCCATAATGGCAGGGAACATGCCTCTCTTTTAATTGATAAAGGGCTATGATCTCAGATTTGGAGGTGCCTCTTCTCATCATAGGCAAAGCAAACCATTTTGATGATTCCATAAATTACATTCTAATGAGATAATGAGAAAGAACTAAGTCATCTTAAATAGCAGAGATACAACCCTTAGTTTCCTAAAAAAAAACATACTCTCCAAATCTTTGATATCCTGTTCATGGGAATCATGAGAAAGGGAAGGGGCATGATGTGCCCTTGGCAGAGTTTGAAAGGTCTCCACTTCATTCCTAGCATGCATATATAACTCTAATAACTCCTCACATATAGGGAACAAATGGCATGCACATTTAAATGATAGTTTTCATATCCACAAAGCACACATAGATAGGTCAATTTCCAAGGCAACTTCCCACACTTTCACTATCTGTTTGGCTTCTGTAGGTCTACCCAGCAGGTACTCCACCTGCCTGAACCACCACTCTACCAAGTGGTGACCAGTTGACAGGTCAGTAGCTCTCTTTATTCGAGTGCCCAGAAAATATGGCTTTAGATCTGAAGAAACAACTACAAAGTTAGTTATTTGCCTATAAACCAAAAGTACTACTTACACTTATTGGCAACCTTCTGCTCAAAAACCTAGTTCATTATGGGTAATCTATAACTAGCACAGTAATACAATAACATTTAGATTCAGTTCAGGTAAGTGGATCCTTCCACCCATGGTCCATCTCCAATTTTCCCTACGTGAGCACTGTAGTCATCCAACAGGACAATAAATTGTACATTTTCAAGCACTGAATCCAATGTCTCTAAAAATGTTAAATATACTTATCTGCTGATTTGGTCATACATGCAAAAGACAGTCAAATGTTTTGTTGTTCTGTAACCAAAAGTTATCATATTGAAATGATCCTCTTGTCCATTAGAACAAACATCTGCTATATTAAGCCAAAGGTTTGTGAATATCTCCACACTTGCTCAGGGGCCTCTTCCATAATGCAACTCCAGAGTAGGAAAGAGGGAAACTCTTAATTAAAAATGTTTGTTTCAGAGTCAATGCAGTGTATATAGATAAGTCTAACTATTCCCAGATAGCATGCTACAAATTTGTATACCGGGTTTTGGCCCTAGCCCTCATCAGAGAAACAATGGTCCATATCCCAAGAACCAGTTTCCTTTACCATTACAAACTCCATTCATCCAGGCCTGACTTAAGCACTGGGTCCTGGTATCCCTGCTCCAGATGAGGTAGTCTTAGATTTAATTAGAACATTCATGAGGGTCATGTAAAGGATTGTTCCTTATTGGCACTTCCCCATACACCAATTTGCTGTAGGTCACCAAAAGCGTTTTTGAGACACATAAGTCCTCCCATTATGCCAAGCCAAGGTCATATTCCTATCAGAAGATTAGCTGAAAATGTTACCTAAAATGTCCAAAGGCCACAAGTGCACACAGAATGTATCTAGGACATTCATTGTCTGAATAAAATCTTTGCCAGCTGCTAAAGTTCCTTTCTGTTTTTACATGAAAACTTACAAAAATATTAAAAATTACCAATTGCAGCAAAATATCAAATTCTTTTTACAATGCTACATCAACTAATTTACTAATCAGTCTTATTTTAGTAAAGCTTCAATAGGAGTTGGAGCCTAGTTTGGCCACATGAGATCTAAGTAAACAACGAACAATGGATGGAAAACCTGTTGTATGAATATAATTATTCTCACTAATGATGTGTTAATCTGAAGTCATCAGCTAACCTAACCTGCAAGTCTTTGGGATGTGGGAGGAAATAATATGCAGACACAGGAAGAAGTCGTAAAACACAGAGACAGTGACAGAATCTGGATTGTCAATGTTACCACAAGAATGTTAAGTAACAGTACAATTAAGAATTGCCGAATTTCTAG
Source organism: Polypterus senegalus (assembly GCF_016835505.1). Taxonomy (NCBI): domain Eukaryota; kingdom Metazoa; phylum Chordata; class Cladistia; order Polypteriformes; family Polypteridae; genus Polypterus; species Polypterus senegalus. The sequence continues at coordinate 156,661,896 of NC_053156.1, read as the reverse complement.
TGACTACACTCAGTTATTGTTGTCTCCATGGCTACACTTGTGACCCTTTTAACCGTAAAATCAAATACAGTTGAACAAATAAGATGCAAAAATGGCTAATATCAACATCCACATGTATCACAAGCATATTAATGTTGTAGAGAGTACAATGCTGTTTTTTGTAAGAAACTGAATGAATGGTAAGTAACAGCAATAAAGACAGATCCAACTCATTATTTTATTGCAGACTGCCATAGGAGGTATCCATGCCTATAAATAAAAAAGAAAATCCCAGTGTTAAAGTTTAATTAGTCTTGTCCTTCCAAAACTCAGAGGAAGCTCACAGGTATCAAATTAATTGAGAGTTCATAAAACATGGCACTATGTAGTGTGTCTTTAGGGAAAATTAAAATTATATATGTATATTCATTTGTTCATTTATCTTAATTACAGTTTAGTGCAACATCAGTTTAGCTCATTGCCTGTATGGGAGCCAGTTTCAAATATATTACAATACTTGGAATCCTCTCAGGGATCTTCTGTTGTTAAAGTTCATGCCAACAGCTTTACAACAAACAAACAAACAAATAAATAAATAAAACTAGCTAATTAAAAAGCATTCAATCATTCTTCGCAATTGTTTTGATTTTGAGCATGAGTAGACATGCATGTGTGAATATACATTGAAATAGGCTGCTGTCCTGCCTTACTCTGCCTCAGTTCTATGTGACACATTAACAGAAAAGTAAAATACATAAAAAATACAATTAAATGCACAATATGGCCAGGTACCAAAGAAATAATTTGCAAATTCCCATGTTTCCTATATTACATAGCATTTTTTTGCATTTATCATATGCAGCTTACTAAATTTATAAACTTGCAAAAAAAAAATCTATGAACACCAAAAATGTAATAATTATATATCAAGGTCAAGTGTAGAAAAGTCACAAGAATGTATTGTCCACAGACAGCAGTGACTGATGCACTGTGCAATGAGCTGAGCTTCATGTGTCACTTTTAATTATATGGCAAATCTGAGATGTGCTGTAAAGGAAGAAAATCAATTGTTTTATATTCAGCTCTTCTAGCTTGATGGTTCAACATGATTTGGTCTGATTGGTTGTTTATTGATCTGTTTTTCTATATATATGACAATATGTCATCACAATTTTTGTAATTTTTTTCTATTATGAACCCAAAGCCTAAATAATGGTATTTCTGTAAGTTTTTTCATTTTTTTAAATACTGGTATGTAGAGAGGTTCAAGGATCTGGTACATGTTTTTTTAGGAACTATATAACAACAGGGAAAGTGTTAGTTTTCTGCAGCTTAATTTGTAATCATACTGGAATTGCTCCAGTTAAATACAGGAATTTTGAACATAAATCAGTGATACAGTGGACCCATTCATTTTGTGTACCAAGCTGCTCCACACAGTGAGCTAGATTGCTTTCCATTACAAACAATATAATTAATAATGAAAAAAGAAAATAAAAAGCAAAATCAGTGTTCTAATGCATTTTACATTTGAAATAACTGTGAAATACATTTTACATTTTGCATTTCTTAGAGAAGCACTCTGGAAAATATATAATGTATAATATACAAACACCTATGTACTACTACAGCGATTATTTTTTGTTTACATGACTACTAGTAAAATTCACTTCAAAAATGAAAGGCTAAAATAAATTGTAAATTTTGGATGATTTTTTAATTGAGGAAGCAGCTAGCTGTGCATGTGTTGCTGCAGCTTCTTTGAGTGACTGGCAGAGGTGACTTTGGCAAACAGCTTTTTGCACACATGCTGTAATTATGGTTTCTTACTGATCCACTATGACAGAAGAAAAAAAAACTCTTGAGCATTATTTGTTCTTTTGTGGCTAGTGAATTACTTTCATCTAAGCCTTGACTATCTAAGATAAAGGACTGGGACCCTGTCTGTACTCTTTTTATTTCTAAAATTAAAAATGGTTTACATTTGTAAGTGAGGGCAACACACACCCACACAGTCACTTTCTAGTATGTACTGTTCTTTTGAACCTCTTTATGTTAATTTTAAACCGTTCAAACAATTCCAGCTAATTCTTATGTACAAAATTGCTTCTGCGAATAGGATAGAAGGAATATGTTTTATACAGTAATCCCTCCTCGATCTCGGGGGTTGCGTTCCAGAACCCCGTGATAGATGGAAATTCCCAAAGTAGGAACCATATGTTTGTATGGTTATTTTTATATATTTTAAGCCCTTATAAACTCTCCCACACTGTTAACATTATTAGAGCCCTCTAGACATAAAATAACATCCTTTAGTCAAAAACTGTGCTCCATGACAAGACAGAGATGACAGTTCTTTCTCACAATTAAAAGAATGCAAATATATCTTCTCCTTAAAGGAATGCGTGTCAGGAGCAGAGAATGTCAGAGAGAGAGAGAGAGAGAGAGACAGCGCGAGAGAAAAGCAAACAATCAAAAAATCAATACTTGATCAATGCTTTTGGGCTTTTAAGTATGCCAAAGCACCGCAATAAAGCAGCATTTTTTAGAGAAGCGTCCGTATCCTCTAGGCAAACAGCCCCTCTGCTCACACCCCCTCCATCAGGCGCAGAGAATGTCAGAGAGAGTGGGAGAGACCGAGAAAAGCAAACAATCAAGCACCGCGCGGGAAGCACATTGTATATCATTGAGGAGTTTTAGTTAATACGTAATACATGCTCTGATTGGGTAGCTTCTAAGCCATACACCAATAGCGTCCCTTGTATGAAACCAACTGGGCAAACAAACTGAGGAAGCATGTACCATAAATTAAAAGACCCATGTCCACAGAAATCTGTGAACCAGTGAAAAATCCGTGATATATATTTAGATATGCTTACATTTAAGTTGGAGTGAAGCTGCGAAAGTCGAAGCGTAATATAGCGAGGGATCTCTGTATTCTGGTTTTACTAATCCTTAAGACCAGCGATGAGCACACCCCACTGAATTTGCTTAACCTTAAGTTTGGTGAAAATGCAGAAATGTTTGTGAATTTCAGTAAACTCCGCAAAATGCAATGAAGTCAATGGGAAAAGAGCAACTTAAATTCAGATATGGCTTTTTCTTTGAAACTCTGCCTCTTAGGTCAGCAGACCAGACTTCTTTTCACTGTACAGATGATATTGGTATTTGGCCTATATTTAAGGAAGAAGCCAGCTGAGGACCTGTATGGTGTGTTTCTCAAACTACAGAATCTGATGTCCTCATACACTTATAAAGCTGTATATCTGAGCATTCCCCTCCTTTTCCAGTCTTAGCAAGGTCCAGTTTGCCGTCTTAAAAAAGTAATAACACCGTTGTATACAAGTTTCAGTTTCTTGGCAGTCTGTTACATAAAAAAAACATGACATGTTTGTTGAGAAATCTTTTTTATTTTGGTCATTTTTGAACCAGAACTGAACTTTAGGAATGCCAGTCCCTTGTTACTCAAGTGAGCAGAATAACAGGTTTCAGAGGTGCTAATGCAATTACAAAGTTTTCTCTAATAGCATTTACACATGACTAATTATGGATAAGATGATGGAGTTTTCCATTAGATTAGATGATATACTTTGTAAATCCCATGTGGAAATTATAATGCATACAGCAGCACAAACATACAGGAATATATACTCAACAAGACAGAAAATACATCCAATCAAACAAAGTAAATAAATGAATAAATAAAAACAAGCACATTGGGTGGAAACATTGAAATGCGTGATATAGCAATGGACCGAAAAAAAATCTCCAGAGGTACTTACTGTATTAGCACACTCTGGTGAAATTACTATGTGGCCTAAACTGCTCCAAGAAAGTGCCTCCTGGAGGGGATTTTTCATGATGGTATCCAATTTTGCCAACATCCTCATTTCCACAACAACTTCCGTTGTGTCCAGGGTTTGCCCTGTGATGGAGCAGACTTTCTTGATAGGTTTGTCAAGGCATTGTGCTTCTTTTGTGCTCAGGTTGCTTCGCCAGGAAACTGCAGAACACCACATTGGCTACTATGGACGGGTAGAACATTTCCAGAAGCCTGCTGCACACATCCAATCACTTGAGTCTCCTTAGAAAATACTGTTTGCTCTGGCCACTGTGTAGTCAGACCAGTCCAGTTTGTTGTTCATGTGAACCCTCAAATATTTGTAGCTCTGCACCACTTCCACATCCTATCCCTGAAAGACGACTGGTCTCAGAGGCTTCTTGACATGTTGGAAGTCCACTACCAGTTCTTTTGTCTTGCTGATATTCAGTTGCGCTTTGTTGTCCCTGCACTAGACAAAATCTTCCACAACCTTCCTGTACTCTGACTCATCTCCATTATTAATGCAGCCTATGATGGATGAGTCATCTGAAAATTTATGTACTGTATATGGCAAGTGCTAGTATTGTGCTGGAAGTCTGTTGTGTAGAAGGTGAACAGGAAGGGAGACAGTACAGCTTGCTGAGGTGCTTTAGTATTACACGCCATCATTTCTGACACACAGTACCTCATCTTCACAGACTGCTGTCTGTTGGTCAGGTAGACCATGATCCCGGAGATTTGAGCTACTTTCCCAGTCAATGAGGCAGAATGGTGGTAAAAGCACTGGAAAAGTCAAAGAACATGATCCTGACTGTGGTGCTGGCTTTGTCCAAGTGGGAGTAGGCTCTGTGGAGCATGTAAAAGAGAGCATATTCCACATCTATATTTGCCTAATAGACAAACTGCAGAGGACCCAGATATTCTAAAAACAGGGGTCATAGATTTTTAGGACCAGCTTCTCAAAGGTCTTCATGATGTATGAAGTAAGAGTCTGAAATTCTTGGGATCACTGGAAATGCCCTTTCTTTTGACACTGGGATTCTTTGGACACTGGGAACACAAAGGATGGTTTTCACAGCTGGGGAACCTTCTACAAGGTGCTGAAGGACCCACAGATCTGGCTGGAACATGATTTCAATGCCCTTGAACTGATTCCATCTGGCCCTGAAGCCTTATGTATTTGTTTTCCAAGCTGCCTCCTCACTTGATCAGTAGAGACACACAATTCAGGAAGTGGAGGGGGGTGGGGGGGGTGGTGGTTTCAGACCACAGGAGTGATGTCATTGTGAGGCATGCAGGATGCAGATGGCAGTTGGAATTCCAGAACCTCCTCAGCTTTCACACATAAGCTAGCAATGTTAAGGGAGGGTTGGAATGATAGAAATAAATCAAACCTGTTGAGTAGATCAGTGTGCATTTACAATCAGGCATGGCATTGGACAGGATCTCAGTTTAAAAATCATTGTTTTTATTTTATACATTTAAATACAATGGAGTGCATACTGTGCCTTTAAGGCACATTTTATTGTGAAAGTCATATTAGTTAAAGTGTTCACTTACAAACACTATTATTTCATTGTTTTCATTATTTACCAATAGCTCAGATCCCTGCCTCCTCAGTTTGTTCTGACCAACCTTGGCTTGATCTGTCTCCTTTCAGGGTCATGGGAACACAGCTTATCCTTATGGTTAATATAATTTTGGGGTTTTTGAAGTTGTAGAATTACTTTCAATTTTCTTTTTGTTCCTACCTTGACATTTGCACTTGATCATTTATTCATATAGTTATATTTTGGTATTTTCATGTTGCTAATTTGTTTCTAATAGATGTCATCATCTTGTGCTTTTTCTTGTTGTTAACAACTCCTTTTGTCACCACAACAGTATTTAAGATGGTGTTGCAATTGTTTTGGCATCCAGGATTCTGGAGTCACAATACAAATGTTGTGTTTTAAGTTACACCAAAAATCATCAGAATTTTCTAATAATTTTTGACTACAAATTTTGGTTAGTCTTTTGTATTTAGTATTTTTATTTGTTTTGATTTCTTGGCTGAGAGAATTGACAACAACTTTGCTTAATTCCCTCAAGACCTTTTTTCATATTTTTCCCTGTCCTTTCCTCAATGGTAGTAGATTTAGAATACAGTCGACCCTTGATATATGACCAGCCCGACATGCGAACAACTTGATTTACAACCAAAATTTTTGTTTTGATTTACAACCAACATCTTACATTACGACCTGAGTGTGGTCACGTGTATCCGCTTGTGCAATTGTAAACAAACAGCCAAGAGCGTTCGTAAGCATCAGTCAGTACATGTGTTTGTGGACGTGATTTATCTATACTGTATATATTATTCACTAAGACCATTGCAAGCAAGACACATAATTTCTAAGGAAGGAAGAGAAGGTAATAAAGAAAGCGATTGTTAAGGGATGTTAGTTAATGATGGTGTCATCAGGCTGAGTCAGCACCGGCTTGCTTTGGAGTGTATTATTACAGCAGTTCACAGCACGACCAGCTTTGAACTGAGTGCTCGACTACTGTCATTATTAACTTGAGAAACAGCAATCACAATCGAAACGAAGAAGGAAATTGTGCAGAAATATGAGAGTGGTGTTCATGTGACCGATCTCGCTAATATGTACAGCATGTCGAAATCCACCATCTCGACAATTTTACAAAGAAAAGATTTGCATAAGGAGGCTCCTTCTAAACAATAATCACCTTCCGTTTCATTCTCCTCCTCCTCCCTTCCTGCAGCCCAAAGATGTCAAATTAAATGGTGAGTACAGTATGAAATCGTTGTTTCTGGTAGGCTAGGCACTTTTTATAACTTTTTGGTTAGTACATTAGAAACATTTTTGGTGTTTTGGTGAATTATGCACATTATACAACCCTTTTCTATTATGAAAAGGTTAAGTAAGTGTTGCTGTGGGAGGTTCGGAGCGCATTAGGGTATTTCCATTATTTCTTATGGGGAAAAATAGTCTTGACTTACAACCAACTTGAGTTACAACTAGCCCTCGCGAACGAATTGAGTTCGTAAGTCAGGAGTCCACTGTATAATCTTGGAACATATTAAATGACAGCTCACTGGAAAAAAGTCCACACTGACTTGCAACCATGACACTCATCTTTTAGGGGGGAGAGTTCAGAGACATTTAAAGTATTTTTAATTATTGTGTGAACAAATTGTAGAGTTATCTCTGAAAATTACAAAGAACTCTTTTACACTTGCATGGTTTAACAAGAATGCCATTAATAAGTCTGAGGCTTAATTAATTAAGTAAACAAGTAAAAACTAGATGCTTTCTCGGGGCCTTGTACCTGTGAAAATCTGGAGCATTTTTTGAGAAAATGCTTGAAATTATTAAGCATACCTAACCCCTAACACCTTAGAAATACAAGAAGAGTTAGAAGTAAGACAACAATTAGACAATTTCCCAGATATCAGATTTATATTTTTCAGAGACGGTCTAATCGCAGCAAGCTTTAGGGAAGTAGGAACTATAACAGAGGCCACACATTTATTAATGAGTTTGGTAAGGAGTGGATGAACTACAGATGAATAAGAAGGTTGAAATCATCCCAGAGACAACACAAGCAAGATCTAGATCAGAGACCTCAGAAAAAGATGTTCAAGAACAGACCTAAGGTACAGTTGTTTCAGCAGATACTAAAAACAGAATTGAACTGGATAGCTGCTGCTGTGTTTACTTGGCCCTTGATATTCTTCATTTTTCCTACAAATGACTGAAGTAACTGTTCGTAAATCTCATCAGTCGGAACCAAGGAACTTGACTAATTTGGCTTAATCAATCTATCAACACTCAAAAAGATAAAACAATGAGATTGTTCACTTTATTTCTCTAATTTAAGTTAATATAATTTAAAATGATAATGTTTGACATAGGTGCAGGGGCAAGGGAGGAAAGAAGGTGGGGAGGGGGGTTTACGGCAGTCTTGGTGCAATGCTAGAGAAAAGTTGCAAAGGTTTTTGTTTCGGTAAGAAGATCAATTCAATGTCATATCACGTAAGTATTAAATAAGTTGTCTTTGAGTGGCACTAAAACCAAAATAAGTCTCTATAATACCTCTGTATATAACTCGCCAGTCTGCCAGGTAGCTTACAGTGCTGACAGTAGTGACAAAATTCTACAAAATAGAAGTGTAATGATTATCTCTATCCATGATTCAAGTTTGTAGTATCTTTGCTAATTTATGCAAAGAATGCAACATAACCATCCAAGAAATGCACAGTGTCAAGTTTTTTAGCAAGATAGCAGCTATGGAAATGTTTTTAGCATGCCAAGATTAAAGGTGTAGGTAGAGCAGTGTTTTCCAACCATTTTTCTGTGGTGGCACACTTTTTATAACCCAAAAAATCTTAAGGCACACCACGATTCTACCAACCACAAAAGCATTAAATCTATTAGACATGCTAAACTATCTGTAGAAGAGGGACAGGGGACAGCAAAAAAAAATAAAATTGTGTAACTACACATTTTAGTGTTAGATGTGATTAATCACAGTTAATTACTTATATTTATTCAATTGTTTAGTTGATTTTTTATAATCGATTCCCCACCCATTTGAGTATATTATGTAGTATTTTAGTTACACTGACATAATTCTCTTAGATGTCACATTATTACAACAAAATAATGTTGAAACAAAACCATTAAATTATTTTCTTCATTAGAAGCATGATCAGCTTTGGTGATTGTTGTCTTTACTCACCTATTTTAAGTTAGTCTTATTTAAAATGAACACATATTAATACTCAAACCATGGTATATGGTTCCTGTATACAATTGAATTAAGCGGATTTAGCTTAAAATAAGTTTTATGTACATGACAATCTGATATTTGCATAAAGCACCGCCCCTTTTGTTGAATTTTGGTCTAAGGGATCCCCACAACTTTGTACTGTACTATGGAAAGAATGTTAAAGATTTTTATTAAATCGATTTCTTCTGAATGTCGTGGGTTTTGTGTGGTTGTGGAAGCTCATTTATGATATATATAATTTTTTGGTACACTGGCAAATTTGTTGTCCACACTACATCACAAAGCATCTGTCTTAAACAACAGAATTAATGTTAAGATTACATGAAAACTGAAATCCTCAAATAAATAAAAACGTTATTTAACTTAGTTGTACGTAAATTGGTTTAATAATGAAATTATTCAAAAAAGCATGATACAAGAACACATGATTTTTTTATAATAAACTGATATGCTGATATTACTAGAATTATAACTACATTGCTTAACCTAACAAAAATATGATAGTGTTGATCAAAAAAAGCTAAAAACATTGTGTGGATATGTATGAATTTAGTTCAATCAACGTTTGTACTTTATATTGATGTGTCAACATCATTTGATTAAATGGAAATATGTAGAATAATTGATGTACGTTTATTCAATGGTTTATGTTTTTGAGTGTTTGAAAAATAACTCTGGTATTTTTGTTATTAGTACAGTGGAACCTCAGGTCACGACCGTAATTCATTCCAAAACTCTGGTCACAACCCAATTTGGTTGTGACCCAAAGTAATTTCCCCCATAGGATTGTATGTAAATACAATTAATCTGTTCCGGACCGTACGAGCTGTATGTAAATATTTTTTTTAAAGATTTTTAAGCACCAAAATAGTTAATTATACCATAGAATGCACAGTGTAATAATAAACTAAATGTAAAAACAATGAATAACACTGAGAAAATCTTGAACAGAGAAAACTAACCTTGCAGTCTCTTTAAAAACAAGCCCGGTACATTCTTTAACTGCCTTATCGGCCTTACTGCCTTCTTGCGCTCTCTCTTTCTCTCTCGCTCTCACTCTTTCTCTTGCTCGCTCTCTCGTGCTCTCTCGCGCTCTTTCTCTCTCTCACTGCACAGAGAATGCACAGGGAGAGATTGAACACGTGCGGAAATCATTGCACGTATGAACTGGAAGGGAAACTTGATTATTTGTCATGAACGTGTGTGGTCATGAACAGATGCAAAAGTTTGGCGAACCTTTTCGACGTAACCCGATTTGTATGTGGTCCGAGACGTCTGTGACCTGAGGTTCCACTGTATTTAGATGTTTGAAGCCATAACTTTGTCTAAAATCTCTTAACAGAGGAAAATGTATTTGCTGATGCTCTCTAAAAGCTTGTTTATAAAGAATCAGACCCGTCCTTCTCCATCTGCACTTTATCTTATGATCGTTTACTTTAAAAATATATGTTGCTCTGTATAGCAAAAGGATTCACATTCAAAAAACACAACCCTGTTAATTTTACTCATCACATCACAAGTCCACATATTCCTCTAATGACAAAGTTTCAGAAAATCCATTTAGAGCAGTGAATAGGAGCAGCATCAATAACTTTCAGACTCTGAAATGTTATGATACACTGATTTTTAGAAGCAGAATGTATAGTTAATATATCCGATTATGCCATAACGTAATTAGAAACATCAATATCCATCATCTCAATATTTATGACATAAAAATTGCTGTATATGACGAAGACTACAGTGTGGCCAAGCTTATTACAAACATAAATCACATGCTGAGCAAAAGGAAAGTATCTGAGTAGCAAGTTAAAAGTTAAGGTCATGTTATATTACATGACATTTCCAGTTATTTTCAGTGGTAGACTTCATTTTCATAATCTTTGTGAGTCGGAGGCAAACACTCCCATGAGAGCCGGTCGTGTAGTATACTAATACTTAGTGACTCAGTCCGACTAGTCTGCAGCTTTTGACTTTGTCTTAAGTTGTAAGAGCAGGCTTGTATACATGTAAGAGCTGACAACCAATACAGCTACAAGAAGTAAGGAATGTAGAATTTAGCAACCTTCTGTCTGATTTGGCTATAAATTATGATCACGTAGTTCTGATGGGGGATTTTAATGTACACATTGATGTGGAAACTGACACTTTTAGCAAATGTTTTACTTATTTGTTAAATTCAGTAGGATTTTGTCAGATTGTCAAAGGTCCAACTCATAATCATAACCATACATTAGATTTAATTATAACTTACAAAGTTGAAATTCAAAATTTAAATATTACTCCATTAAATGTAGTTATTTCCGATCACTTCTTAATTACGTTTGATTTAGTTCTGCCCATGCCAGCGCACTCGCAGATTAAAACAAAGACAGTGCGACATCTAGATTGTAATTCTGCTTCAAAATTTATAGATACCTTGAGTAAGTCGAGTGTAATTGTGGAAAACCATTTAGATCAGTTAACATCAAATGTAAACGTGGAAAACAATTTAGATCAGCTAATATCACATTATAATGTGACCTTGAGAGATGCTCTGGACACAGTGGCTCCCCTAAAACAAAAGTGATCAAAGCACATAGAAACTCTCCCTGGTTTAATGAAAATACTCGAGCTCTTAAATTAGAGTGTCGAAAACTGGAGCGCAGATGGAGAACAACAAAGCTACATGTCTTTCAAATTGCATGGACAGAGAGTGTAAATAAATATAAAAAAGCCCTCTTTAAAGCTCGCTCAGAATACTATTCTACATTAATAGATAGCAATAATAAAAATCCTAGGGTACTTTTTAGAGCAGTGGCTAAATTAACAAATGGAATTCAGATCAACAGTGCAAAATACCAACAGATATTAGCAGTACTTTATGAACTTCTTCAATGAGAAAATTAAAAATATAAGATCCCAGATCTCAGCATCACAGTACAAACCAAATACTAGCTTAGCAGACCCTGCTGCACATTGCATTCAGCACTTTAGTAATTTTAATCCTGTAACTCACCAGGAAGTCTTAACTTTAATTACTAAAATGAAGCCCACTACTTGTTCCCTAGATCCAGTGCCAACAAAACTAGTAAAAGTGCAATGGATGTTCTTGCAGCCTATTCTAACCGTTATCAATAGTTCATTACTGCATGGCACGTACCTGATGCACTAAAAGTGTCAGTCATTAAACCTTTACTTAAAAAGTCAGACCTAGACCCACACATACTAAATAACTATAGGCCTATTTCAAATTTACCATTTCTCTCTAAAATACTAGAGAAAGTAGTCGCCAGTCAGCTTCAGTCACACCTTACGCGTTACAATTTATTTGAGAAATTCCAGTCTGGCTTTGCACTGGTCATAGTACAGAAACGGCACTAACACGGGTTGTAAATGACATTCTGATATCCTCTGATGAAGGAAATTCCACTGTAATTATGTTGTTGGACTTAAGTGCAGCATTTGACACCATTGACCATTCTATTTTACTGCACAGGCTAGAAAAGATGTTGGGCTTACAGGCCCGTGCTCGCTTGGTTCAGTTCTTATTTATCAAATCGATTCCAGTATGTACAGAAATGTGCAGACAGTACTCCATCATTATACACAGAAGTTCAATATGGTGTCCGCAGGGCTCAGTACTGGGACCTTTACTGTTTTCACTTTACATGCTTCCACTGGGATCTCTCATTAGGAAACATAATGTTAATTTTCACTCGTATGCAGATGACACCCAGTTATACCTTTCATTTAAATCAAATGAAGTTTCTCCGATGTTGTCTTTAATTAGTTGTGTTAGTGAATTAAAGGAATGGATGAATGAGAACTACTTGTCTTTAAATACAGATAAAACAGAGATGTTAATTGTTGGAGGGAATGACGCTGATCACAGCAATATTTTGTCGTCATTTAACTCAGTTGGAATCCCAATTAATTTTACTGAATCAGCCCGCAATCTAGGAGTTATCTTTGACTCTAGCATGTCATTTAAAGCGCATATTACAAAGTCGTCCAAAACATGTTTTTCCATCTTAAAAATGTTAGGAAATTAAGGCGCTTTCTAAATAAACAGGATTGTGAGAAATTAATTCATGCATTTATCTCTAGTAGGATTGACTACTGCAATGCGGTGTTCACTGGCTGTTCAAACTGTTCTCTATACAGCCTCCAGTTAATCCAAAATGCGCTGCAAGAATTATTACAAGAACAAGAAAATATGAACACATAACCCCAGTTCTTAAATCTTTACACTGGCTCCCAGAGATTTCAAAATCCTCCTTTTAACATATAAAGCATTAAATGGCCAAGGTCCGCTTACTTGTCTGAACTTATCATGACTTACAAACCTGAGCGCACATTAAGATCTCAAGATGCCGGTCTGCTTAGGATTCCAAGGATTAATAAAATAACAGTGGGAGGTCGAGCTTTTAGTTACAGGGCCCCTAAACTGTGGAATGGTCTTCCTGCTTCCATAAGAGATGCCCCTTCAGTCTCAGCCTTTAAATCCCGGCTGAAGACTCACTACTTCAGTTTAGCATATCCTGACTAGAGCTGCTGATTAACTGTACATACTGCATCTCTGTTGTTAGTCATTAGCACTATAACATAAGTAACATGATAATTATATTTGAATACTAACCCTCACCTATTCTGTTTCTTTCCTCGGTACCCAAATGTGGCAATTGGTGCCACGGCCCACCTGCCAAGTTGTTTGCCTGCCTATGGTAAAGTCATCCCTGATGGAGGATCACAGGAATCATGGGAAAGAGGGTCCTTTCATCGGAGCAACGTTTCAGCCGTGGCATGGCCAAATGGGGAGGCAGCTAGATGGATGAGGTCTCCAGGACTCTAAAAATATCCAAACCTAATTATGTCATATCATCTACTGTTAAACCGTACTTCTAAAATTTTTATTATTATGCTGTCTTAAGGAATTGTTCTGTTCTGTATATTGTATTGTATTGACCCCCTACTTTTGACACCCACTGCACGCCCAACCTACCTGGAAAGGGGTCTCTCTTTGAACTGCCTTTCCCGAGGTTTCTTCCATTTTCCCTACAAGGTTTTTATTGGGAGTTTTTCCTTGTCTTCTCAGAGAGTCAAGGCTGGGGGGCTGTCAAAAGGCAGGGCCTGTTAAAGCCCATTGCGGCACTTCCGGTGTGATTTTGGGCTATACAAAAAAAATAAACTGTAGTCTTTTAAACTGAACAGAGGTTTGTTTGTCTTATGTCACTTGTTTTACATACCATGAAAGAATAGAGAAACATAAAAACAAATGGGGCAGAGCTTCATTGCTGACTTTACTCTACAGTACCTGTAAACCCATTGCACAGACATCGGCTGTGTCATGCAGTACATTATTGGCTGTCACAAAAAGGGGGCACACTTTTGATACATTGGAAATATAAAACTCTGATTGAAAGTTATTAGTGCAGTTGTCTAACTTGACATACTCTAAAATTCTAGTCATGTAATATGACATACTCAGGCAATAAGATAAGCAACTTCAGTTAAGTTTACATCCCCTCCAACTCGAATTAATGTGTATCAGCTTTAGGGACAAAAACAAGTATACTGAAATCACATAAAATCAACAAATTATTAAAAATAGGAGTTTGAAAAAGGCTTTGAAAAATTTAAAACTCCTTCACAAATAACATCTTTAAGTGGATAATAGTAAAATAATTAAAGGCTTAAGGCTTGTGTGTAAAACACTGACATTAAAACTCTGTAAAATATAGCAAGATCACTTCCTCAACTGCAATCTCTGAAAGTTCTTAATTGAAAGAGAAGATCCTAACAAAGAAGCAAGTAGGACTGGGCACCATTTAAGGGCTAGACAATATTTCATAAGAAGTACATTGTCATACTGTAATGAGCTTAGCACAATTTGGTTTTTAGGGAGTAGTAGGTTAGGTAATAAAAAACAAAGGCAAAGAATGGTAAGCCATTACTTGAACTCATGCCAAACTGTCATACAGGGAACAAGTGTAATTTGACTGTATGACAGTGTCGGCTGGCTGCAGCTGCCATATCCCTCTGACTTCTCAGAAACACCACCCAAGCGCTCATAGTAAATGTGTGTTAATGTCACACCCTAATGCGTGTTGTTTCTCTGCTGTTATATTTTTGAATAAAAGTGCACTTGTTCTGTTGTTTTTGTACCTTTTGTGAAAGTGTTTCTTTGATATTTGGACTTTAGGATACACACATTATAAACTTCATGTCTACATTTTGTCAATTATTACTAAAACATGAAAAACCCTTCTTTATTAACTATGTGTTTACATAGATCGCTGTAGACACAGAACACACATGAAATGCATGTGTTCCAAATAACAATATAGTATTTATAAAAGGTGTGATTTTGCTTGACTTCTCACTCTTTACAACTCCAAGCAACTGATAAGCAGGTAAACAGACTTGAGCTGAGAAAACTGTGCGTGGTGGGGGTTTGTGATAGCAGACTGCTTGCTATTTGCTGCTTATTAACACATTTAAAGGACAAAAGGTGCTGATGGAGAGGTGAGAAGCAATTTAAGGTGGGACAGATTTATGAGTTTTTTCGTAGGCTCTGGTAATTCTTGTGTTAAAAACAATGCTGAACCGCAATGCTTCTTTCTTAAACTGATGCCTCCTCTGCTTATTCTTAATGGTTTTCTGCAGCACAAGGAGACATCCAACAACCTCTGATTTCTTGTTCGGGACCCCACTGCCATTCCTTTGCCATATGTGGGATGCCACCGAGTCTTGATAACATCTCCTGCCAATATCGTAGTCATTCTGCTGAAAGAGCAGTAGGTCATTCCTGCTCCCTGGTACTCTCTTTTGCCCCCTCTTTGAGCACTGGCCACACACTCCTGTCAGGACTCGTTCCTAATTACCTGCTTCCACCCTTTATCAGCTTGGGCTCCTTCACGATCCTGCCCTTATTTACTTTTGCTTTGACCTTTGACCTGTTTTTCCCCTCTTTTCTCTTTTGTTTCTTTTTTCCCCCATTTCCTGCTCAGGCGTATAAATGCATGATCATTCGATTACCCCATTCAACACTCGGGAGCTGCTCTGTCATGCATACCTACACCCCACGAGGCATGAATACTGCTTTATTTCTTTAAAACTGTGCACCATAACAGACTTTACTCTCTATACCACATACTATCTAGAAGGTAGATGCAGCAAAAAACCTGATCCTGTCACAGATTAATCAAACATAGCCTTCTCTGACTGCTGAAATTAGTGAAGAGGCTGAAATAACTAAGAAATCAGGAAACTGGCATTGAAAAAAAAACACCTTCAAGAGTGCTTAAAAAGATTGCTGACCTCAAAGAAGACCCTTAAGAAAGATAATATAGAATTTACAGAGTAACCAGAATGTGCTGCAGATAATTTGGTCAGAATGTCATTTAGACTTTCCAGTCCAGTGTGAGACTGAGGCACTTAGTGTAGGATGTTAAATGTCAGTTTGGAGTGAACTATAGGGTGGTCCAGATCTAATTATGCAATTTTCATTATGCTATAACTTATTAAGTTTCTTACATAGAAAATCACCCGAAAAATCCTGGACCATCGAGAAGTGTGCGAACTGACGACATGAAGAATCGTCTTCGCACCAAACTGGAATTGTCCCTGCATAAATCAAAGAATTCCAGACAATCTGGATCTGCATAATTAGATCTGCACCACCCTGTATTATTAACAATGCTACTTAACAGAAAAATAAGAAATTGCCTAACTACTTGTCTGCCTTTATTATGACTAAGCTGCTATATGTGCTCCATCTAATGGGATAGTATCTTACAAATACAGGCTGTCTGGAGCAATTAGAGATATAAAAACTTGAAGAAGAACTGTGCAGAGTTGTTTTTTGGAAACAAGTTAACAGGAGTTGTTTGGTATGTGCTGAATGAGCTAAAATAGTAATAGGTGTAAGCCAAAGCCCAGAGTAGACCCTCTGGTTCTTTTTATTTAAGCTGAGAATTTTAAAAAAATTATTTTTAAGAGTTGAAATTGTACAGTTTGATAAATTGTTTTTTAACTGAATTATTTCAATGTCCTCAACTTTTTTGTTTGTTTTTGGTGTAACGTATATTCTTCTAATTGATTGAAGTGAAATCTTTTGAAAACTTGTTTTATTCTGCCAAAGCACTTTTTAAATAAACCCTTCATTTTTCAGTTTTAATATCATCTTGGTGTACATTTCATCACTGGACATCACATGAGTTTTGAACTACAAATGTATAAGGTCTGTGATTCAGTATCCTTGTCAGTAGTGATCAAAAAAAAGACTTGCTGCTCAGTACTGGCAGTAGGGAAGCATTTTTGTTTGGACAGTACTCTGAATAATTTTGATGTATCTTTGTAGTAGAACTAAACTAATATATTTGTAGACCTAAATATTTTCAGCATTCTTTCAGTTTCTCTTGAAAATTTAAATTTACTCTATCTTTTGCCCTGGCTATTAAGCATATTATCCATAATTCCTCTGATAATGAGGTAAATGCGCTCAATGTTAATATACTTTTTAACTTATTTAAAAAAATAATTGATAAAAGGTTCTTTAGGGCCATGCTAGAGGGTCGTTGCACTTAAAATCTCAACCCACACACATACTTGCAACAATCATGTTTCACTGTTCTGCTTTGAAATAAAATATTTAAGCTATTTCACTTGAAATTACTTCCCTGCAGGTCCAACAGCAGCAGTGATGTAGAAAGGTAATATATACTGTGTGTGTGCATATATATATATATATATATATATATATATATATATATATATATATATATATATATATATATATATCAGTTTTTCTTCAAATTTAATTAGTTGAAATGCAATGAATGACCTATATGGTGAAAAGGTAAGCAGTAAACTGCCACAGGTTTAAATTTAAATTAAGTTTAGCAAAAACTAAGGACATTTCAGAATATTACAAACTGGTCTTTTCAGGGAACAACAAATAGGTTACAACAAACAAATGTTCTGCAACGATTAAGTAAATTAAGCCTTGCAAGTTGAAGCAAACAATTTGCACTGATAACCCAACTTCTGTTGATTACTTAAAAACCCTCTGTCTATCTTAAAGTAGAGTTGGAGAAGACTGTAATACACTCTCTGAAGTACTATTTGGACATTATCCCAGTGATAATGGTAAGAAATTAACAAATTAAATGAGACAGAACATTAGTAACCCTTAGAAGTATAGGCCAATCATTTAAAGAAACTGCAAAAAAAAAAAAAAAAGAAATGGAAGTATCAGTGAGTATGGTGTCCTACACAACCCAAAGGCAATTGGAAACTGGAAGAAACTCTGATAGGAGGAGATCTGGCAGACCCAAAGTCATAACCCGACCAGAAGACAAGTTTTTGAGGGTCACCAACTGGGTGATAGGCACCTCACTGCATAACAGCTTCAAGCAAAGCTCAACAGTGTTCAAAAAAGCAAATCTCAGTTTCTACTGTAAAGAGGAGACTTTGTCAATTCTGTGTATTCCTCAACCAGTATTTTGTCTATTGTCTATTTTGTCCTTCAAGGAATGGTTTTCATACTGCCAATATTTGAACTGCTTACCTTTTCACCATTTTAGGCTATTCATTGCATTTCAGGTGATTACATTGAAGAAAAAGTGTCAAAATTGAGGTGTTCTAAAACTTTTGACAGGTAGTGTATGTATGTATTAATATATATACAGTGTATATATATATATATATATATATATATATATATATATATATATATATATATAGTATATATATGGTGTGAAAAACTATTTGCCCCTTCCTGATTTCTTATTCTTTTGCATGTTTGTCACACAAAATGTTTCTGATCATCAAACACATTTAACCATTAGTCAAATATAACACAAGTAAACACAAAATGCAGTTTTTAAATGATGGCTTTTATTATTTAGGGAGAAAAAAAATCCAAACCTACATGGCCCTGTGTGAAAAAGTAATTGCCCCTTGTTAAAAAATAACCTAACTGTGGTGTATCACACCTGAGTTCAATTTCCGCAGCCACCCCCAGGCCTGATTACTGCCACACCTGTTTCAATCAAGAAATCACTTAAATAGGAGCTGCCTGACACAGAGAAGTAGACCAAAAGCACCTCAAAAGCTAGACATCATGCCAAGATCCAAAGAAATTCAGGAACAAATGAGAGCAGAAGTAATTGAGATCTATCAGTCTGGTAAATGTTATAAAGCCATTTCTAAAGCTTTGGGACTCCAGCGAACCACAGTGAGAGCCATTATCCACAAATGGCAAAAACATGGAACAGTGGTGAACCTTCCCAGGAGTGGCCGGAAAACCAAAATTACCCCAAGAGTGCAGAGACGACTCATCCGAGAGGTCACAAAAGACCCCAGGACAATGTCTAAAGAACTGCAGGCCTCACTTGCCTCAATTAAGGTCAGTGTTCACGACTCCACCATAAGAAAGAGACTGGGCAAAAACGGCCTGCATGGCAGATTTCCAAGACGCAAACCACTGTTAAGCAAAAGAACATTAGGGCTCGTCTCAATTTTTCTAAGAAACATCTCAATGGTTGCCAAGACTTTTGGGAAAATACCTTGTGGACTGATGAGACAAAAGTTGAACTTTTTGGAAGGCAAATGTCCCGTTATATCTGGCGTAAAAGGAACACAGCATTTCAGAAAAAGAACATCATACCAACAGTAAAATATGGTGGTAGTGTGATGGTCTGGGGTTGTTTTGCTGCTTCAGGACCTGGAAGGCTTGCTGTGATAGATGGAGCCATGAATTCTACTGTCTACCAAAAATCCTGAAGGAGAATGTCCGGCCATCTGTTCGTCAACTCAAGCTGAAGCGATCTTGGGTGCTGCAACAGGACAATGACCCAAAACACACCAGCAAATCCACCTCTGAATGGCTGAAGAAAAACAAAATGAAGACTTTGGAGTGGCCTAGTCAAAGTCCTGACCTGAATCCAATTGAGATGCTATGGCATGACCTTAAAAAGGTGGTTCATGCTAGAAAACCCTCAAATAAAGCTGAATTACAACAATTTTGCAAAGATGAGTGGGCCAAAATTCCTCCAGAGCGCTGTAAAAGACTCATTGCAAGTTATTGCAAATGCTTGATTGCAGTTATTGCTGCTAAGGGTGGCCCAACCAGTTATTAGGTTCAGGGGGCAATTACTTTTCACACAGGGCCATGTAGGTTTGGATTTTTTTCTCCCTAAATAATAAAACTATCATTTAAAACTGCATTTTGTGTTTACTTGTGTTATATTTGACTAATGGTTAAATGTGTTTGATGATCAGAAACATTTTGTGTGACAAACATGCAAAAGAATAAGAAATCAGGAAGGGACAAATAGTTTTTCACACCACTGTATATATAGTATATATATATATATATATATATATATATATATATATATATATATATATATATATATATATATACACTGTATATATATTAATACATACATACACTACCTGTCAAAAGTTTTAGAACACCTCAATTTTGACACTTTTTCTTCAATGTAATCACCTGAAATGCAATGAATAGCCTAAAATGGTGAAAAGGTAAGCAGTTCAAATATTGGCAGTATGAAAACCATTCCTTGAAGGACAAAATAGACAATAGACAAAATACTGGTTGAGGAATACACAGAATTGACAAAGTCTCCTCTTATATATACATAGTATAATTTTATTTATGTTATTTGACAAAATCTTCAGAAACATTTGTGCTTTTTAATCATTCATTTACATTTATACATACAATAATCAATACAAAAATAAAGTCGATCATTTTCATTAATATATTGGCTTTTCAAAATTAACATGGTTCCCTCAAGTAGTGAGTTATAGCTCATCTATTTTTAAAAGTTCTCATTGGTTATTTGTCCAGCACATATCTCCAAAGGCAGTATATTAATTAAAGTGCATTGTTTTATCCCAGAAGCATAAAGTAGCATGTGAAGCAATTAGCGCAATTAACAGAAAAACATTTTTAACAAATGTATTTTTTGTTAACAAGTAATCTTCCATTTATCCAGAATTTGCTGTATTCTGAAATAGGACTCTTGTCATCAGTATAATTTGATCTTTTTAATTATAGCATTATTTGGTTTTGACCCTGTCTGCATTTGCTATAATTATAATAGTGTTTTTCATTCTACCTCTGCTTCTCAGTATAAACTACAGTTAGTTCTAACATTTACATTCCCTCTAATCAGATGGCTATGGATTGATCGCTGAAGTGTTTAGTAGCTGTCGTTCAGCCTGTGCATCGTCTAACCATATACACAAAACTGAAAAGAGGCACCTGACATTGGTTGATGGGTAGAAGCTGCACTGACAAATTAAGAATACAGCTTTGTCTCAAGGAAGCATATGAATATTGGCTTATTTGGAGTTCATCATCAAAGCTTTAATAGAGCATCCATTGAACAGACACCACTCAGAATTTCATTAAAATTGATGTTTTATGTGTAGGTGTCCACAAAAATAAAACCATATACAGATAAAGACACCATCCATCTGTTCATCCATCGATTTTCTAACCCACTTATATGCTCTGTGACACTAAAGGGCGCTGTCGCTCCTCAAACCCAACAGACAAACCGTCCAGACACCAGGTAAAAGCACTAGAAATATTTTTAATTTCTTCTTTTCTTTGAAATTGTGCCACAGTGCACCACAATCACCCCAATAAACAATAAATCAATAATAATAACAATAACATTAATCCTCCTCTCCTCCCAGCAGCTCGGTCATTCTACCTTCCAACTCCAGCTCACTTGTTGGGTCTCGATCAGTCCTTTAAATAGTCCTTGACCTGGAAGTGCTTCTGTCCATGTGATTCAATAGCACTTCCGGGTCAGATGAAGACTTACATTTTTCTTCAGCCCGGAAGTACTTCTGTTCTTCCGTCCCTGTAACTTGGGAGATCTTCCGGGCTATAGGGAAAATAAAAATCCCTGCATCTCCCTGCAGCGTCACACGATGGCACCCAGCAGGGCTGTGAAGCCGAACTCCATCTCCCATGGTGCCCTGCAGGAATCCGGGTCACCTCCATGCTGCAGGGAAGATGCCATCTAGTGTCTTGGATGTGTCAGCCGGGATGTCCATCACAGCTCATTGGTGGTCATGAGGCACTAGGATCTTGATATTCAGTTCAGCAAACTGAAATCCTGATTGTATTAATTAGTCAAATAACACAAGATAAATTAGGATCGCCATAAACAAGTAATAAACCCAAGCCTAGTTGTATACTACCAGATCTGTCTGTAACAGCTATTTTATTCAAAAATAATAATGCACTTATTCTGATACATAAACACAACAATACAAAATGTTTCAATTAACTCATAAGGTCATAAAAATTATATTAGATTGTCAGAATAAAAATCTTATTTTTGTGCAGCCACCATATCTTTAAATCTAGTAAAAAAAGCTAACAGATGAAAAAGATGTTCTGCATCTTTAAAGGCAAATTTTTAGCAACTCTGTTAAGTTTTTTAAAGATCCCTGAAATGCAATTCCTTGTTTTTTGTGATCAAATTTTCATTAAAATAAAACAAGAAACAAGAATATTAACATTAAAATCATTATTATCTTTAATACAACACAATAGGTTAAAAAAAAAACTTTTATCCTCTAAGCCAGCGGTACGCAACCTTGCCCTATTCAGGAGCCACATTGACAAAAATATATAAAAATATAAGCTGCAATCCAAAAGTGTCCCTTTCCTCCCTGAAACCATTACGTATCTGAGAGTGCGGATATAATATGTTTTTAAGGGATAAAAAGCATGATGTAATAATTATAATTTATTTTCACTGTAACCACAGATTTCAACATTACTGGCAGTGTTTCAACATTATCATTATTAAATGATTTCCAAGTGCTGATCACAAAGTCCATAACATCAACTGACAGTACATTGCTGTTTTTCACTGCCCATAACTGCAAGTAAGAAACTGACAGCAAATTCTGATCATTTTACACTGTCCAAAACAGCAAATTGTTCCACTCAAATAATGCAGGAACCTCTCCCTTCTTCAACAGTCACTACCCCCTCTCACGAAAATCCTCTTCTTTTAAATGCTGGCTGCAAACTTTGGTATGGGGGCTAGCTATAAAGGTCTCTCCCCAGATAGCAACAATCCATTTAGATTGGGTTTCTGCATTGGAGGGAGATGTATGAAAATGAAGTACCTTGTAATTACTGGAAGCTCAGCGTAAAGGGACACAGCAATGTCCAGCTGTACAGCTATCTGTACGATGAAATTTAAACTTTTTCATGGACATTTTTACTACTAAACAAAAGTCAAAACTGCAATATGGACAACGGAAGTGACTGATATGCCTGAATGAAAATGAAATGAATTCTGCCGACAATATTATTTTTTTTTTTAAGATTTTTTAGTTTTTAAGTGGAACTTAAAAGAGATGTACCTAGCATTTGAAGAGCTGTGTATTGAGTACCACTACTCTAATCCTGCAAAAAGACCAGGAATATTTCAGAAATTAAAACTTGGAGCATGATGCTGACCATCACCTAAAAGTTGCACAGCAGATTGCCACTTGTCAGTACTGGAACCAATGACCTGCTGATCTGTGCTGCATAAAGTTAAAGGATAAGCAGATTAAGGAAATAGGTTAGCAGAAATTGAAAGAGAGAGAAATCAGGGCATTTCAATTTTGAGGCCAGCAATAATTTAGCAGCATAACAAATAGTCTCTACTGGATACAAGTGAGGGGAAACAACAGAGAAGTCCCAGGATGAGGAATACATGAGACAAATAAGAAATATTACTAGAGATTAAGAATGAAAGTCAGAGAGAACACAGCTGAAAGAGGAAAATGGCAGAATATCCTAAAATATGTAAAGAAATGCATCAGCTGTATTTATGGGACACAATGACTGTTGAGATTAGCAGCCAAATAAATAACAAAGTTTTTCATTGGGTTAGGAATATGCAGTGCACAAATGTTTATGCTTATAGTTTGTAAGAACTGAGGTGATTAAAAGGGAATTCACATTTCAAGACTAAAAGTAAGGGTTTAGAAGATGCTTAATGTTATTATAATGTTATGATTTGATGTCATATATTGCTTTAACCTTTATATTTAAACATTTTGATAAATGTAATAGTTTGGAAGGTTGCTGAATATTATTTTGATTATAGTTTTTTGTGAAAACATATTTTTGCTCTCTCCCATGACCGATCATCTATGGGGGACGAACATAAGATTTGTCAAAAATTTTGATCACTGGTTTTTGATGGCTCTCAACATTTTAGGGTCCCCAGATACTGAAAACATTCATATCTCGATGATGGGTGTGTGTCTGTATCTGTGTGTGTGTTTGTCTGTGTCACTGTTTCTTAAGGACAGTCTACAATTAAAATGTCTAGACGTAAAAATGCTAAACTTCAAAGTTAAGCCTGTAATAAGATGACAGTGTGCTAATCAGTTTTTGAATGAAATTGTACAAGAGAAAGAAGCACTCTAGAAAAACCCACAAATACTTTAATTCTGCAATTAATTATGAAGTTTTCTCATCAAATGCTATCATAATTACCTATTTTATGATTAGGAAGATCAGCATCAGAGCGGTAAATAATTACAGAAATGTTATAGAATAGTTCGGGTAATTTGGTTCCTTGGGAGCAAAGCCTACTGACGTTCACGTCCACATTTTTTTTTTTTGTGATTACCGCCATTTTAAACTTAGTTTGAGTACTGTTGCTAACCACATTGCTATAAAGAGCAACCAGGGATGTCATGGGTTAGAAGTACAAAGTTCAGATGAAAGACTTCATGGTTATTCATGTTCTGGGTTAAAATCTTTAGTGGTTAGTTCAGATAGTTTACTGATCTTCTGATTATGATTTTTAAGGTGCTCGATGTTAATGTATTGTTATGATATGATTTGATTATAATCTATACTGCTTTAATATTAATGTTTTCTTGAACATTTTGGTAAATTTAAGAGAGTTTTTTTATTGAATTTATTAAAAGCAAGTAACATTCCAGACAAATAAGTCCAACTTAACTATAAATTCAATTCAACCCCAACCCATGAGAAAGAGAGGAAGGCCAACAGCCACTGTAAAATTTAAAGAGTAGAAAAGTGGGAAGAGAATCCCTTTACCTAATATAAATGCTTGTTCTAAAATGTTATTGATTAGAACAAGCCATATTTAAAAAAAAAAAGTTTTGATCAGATCAGTGAGAATTTGATTTTTCCCAATTTCAAGTAATATATAACATTATTTACCCATTGACTTAAAAGAGGTGGGCTAGGATTATAACAGTTGAGCAAAATAAGTCTAAGTGCCAAAAGTGTATTAAAAGCAATTACAGTTTATTTGTCATTCTTTACTTTAAGCCCATTTGGAGTACAGCAAATACAGCTTTTATTGGATTAGTTGTGATTAAGACACCAAGGCTGTCTGATCGACATTTAAAGATTTTGGTCTAAAATGATTTTAATTTGGTGCACTCCCAAAACATATGGCCCAAATAAAGCTGAAGCTTAATTGCAACATTCTCAGGTTGGATCTTGCCCTGGAAACATTTTGGACAATTTGAAATGAGACAAAACGTGCTTAATAAAAGATTTTAGTTTGAATTGTGTGCTTTGGACATATGGAGCTAGAGTGAATTCTGTGCATGGCCACCTTCATTACTTTTCTGAAATGTTGAGTAAAAGATCCTTTTCCCACTGTTTTCTGGGATCTTTGTAATGAAGGGACTTTAAAATGTTTTTATATATTATAGAAATGCTGTCTGAGTCTTCAAGACTGATTAATAGTTATTCCAGAATAGACGTAGGTGGGAGGTGAGGACAATTGGGCAGATTTTGTTTAGCAAAGGTTCTAATTTGGAAATAGTGAAAAAATTGTGTTGACCGGAAGCTAAATTTGGAGTGTAATTGTTCATTAGATACGAACATGTTATCTATATACAAATCTCTAAGTGATTTAATCCTGTAATTTGAGAGGGTGGATAAAGGTGGTCATCATGCAGAGGTACCACAGATAAAAGCCTCTCTATCTTAAAGTACTTCCTACAATGGTTCCATATTCTGAGTGAATGAAGCACAATTGGGTGTTAGTATATTGATGATCACTTGTATCTACTGGGACACCAAGCAAGGAATTTTAAAAAGTAATGCAGGATTTTATTTCTATTGTGGACCAAGCCTGTGTCTGTTTATTTATTTGTGTCAAGGTCCAGATTTTTAGAGCTTGTATTGTATATTTGACACCCAGTAATAAAATTGAAAGTTAGGTAGAGCCATGCCACCTTCTGCCTTAGGTCTTTGTAGGGTCGCATTTTGGATGCATGGATGTTTTGAATTCCAAATAAATTAGCTTATGATTGAACCTAATTACTTAAAAAATGATTTTTTAATATATATATGGGGATGCTTTGAAATAGAAAAGAAGCTGAGGAAGGATATTCATCTTGACAATGTTAATTCTCACTCCTGAAGTGGTGGAGTGGTGGCTCTAAGGCTAAGGATCTGTGCTTGTATCCCAAAAGTTGCTGGTTTGAATCCCCATCACTGCCAAAAGAGATGCTACTTTGCTAGGCCCTTGAGCAAGGCTCTTAACCTTCAGTTGTGCCAAGGGCACTGCACAATGGCTGACCCTGTGCTCTGATCCCAAGGGTTATGTGAAAAACCAAGTAATTTCCTTTGGGATTAATAAAGTACAATAAAATATAAAATAAATAAAGTGAGATGCAGAGTAGACCATCTATGCAAGTCTTGCTTATGTTTTTCCATTCAGACAGCAAACATTTTTTTGAAAAAGAGATTTATGTTTACCCTTAAGTTTTTGAACTGATCTGCGATGATAAAAGGGAAGATGTCCAATCTAATCTGTGTGCTACACAGTTCACTGGAAAGAGCACACTTTGATTCAAATTAATTTTGAGTCAAGATATCTTTTGAAATTCTGTTATTGCTGTTAGAACTGCATGCACAGTATGTTGTGGATCTGATATATATATATATTTATTTATTTATATATATAATATTGTGACAGATAGAGGGCACTATCATCCTCTTGAACCCTGAGACTATACGCCAGACACCATATAAAAGTCCAAAATATTGACTTTTTATTAATCAACAGTGCACAAAGCACCCTTCTCTCCAAAATACTCATAAATACAATCAATAATCTATAATCCTTCTAGGGGCCCCTGTGGTATCCAGCAGGGTTGTGGATGAAAACTCCAATGTCCATAATTCCCTGATGGCATTCGGGGCACCTCCATGCTGCAGGGAGGGCTCCACCTGGCGGCCTGGGTGTATTGGCCGAGATGAAAGGCCGCCATATCCCACTATATATATATATATATATATATATATATATATATATATATATATATATATATATATATATATATATATATATATATATATATATATATTAGTACCATATCATTTGCATATAGTGATATTTTCTATTCTTCTGTGATAATTCCCTTTATCTCAAAAGCATTTAGAAAGTGAACTTATAATGGTTCAATAGCATTTGAAAACAGCAGTGGTGACAGGGACATCCTAGTACCACGTTCTAGTTTGAAATAGTCTGTTATTAATACAAACTGAAAATTCTGGACTGGTTTACAGTAGTTTGATCCATGCACATATATTTGGGCCAAAATAAAATTTGTGCAATGTAGTGGATAGGTAGTCCCATTCAATCATATCAAATGTTTTTTCTGCATCCAATGATAATAAGATCTTTAGAATATTAAACTTTGTGGGTGAATATATTACATTAAACATGCATTGAAGATTGGAAGTGTCTGCCTTTAATAAAACCAGTGTGGTCTTTGGTGATATTACCGAAAGAAGTACTTTTTCAGTCTTTCCGGCTAGAACTTTGGAGAGTATCTTAATATCATTATTCAGAAGTGAGATTGGTCTGTATGATGCACATTGTAATAAGACCTTATTTTTATTAGAAAGGACAATAATTAATGCTTGGCAAAAAGTTTGAGGTATAATTTTTATTGTCTCTACCTTCTATAAATATTACTAATAAAAGGGGAGCTAACCCTAGGCTCTGGTAATTCTAGTGTTAATTGAAAATTTTTTATCAAAGTTGGTAGGGTAGCCATCATAGCCTGCTGCTTTCCCAGTCTGAAGTGAGTTTATGGCATCTAGTAATTCTGAGAGTGTCAGAGGTTTATCCTCTGCACTGAGAGTACAGTATCTAGCTGTGGTATCTATAATGTATCGAAAAATCCATTAGATTGTGTTGTCTTCTTTAAACTGAGTAGAATATAAGAATTCATAATTGTCTCTAAATGTGTACATCATATTTTTATGGTCAAAGATTTTGTCTTCTCTCTGTGTTTTTAAATACTAGAATTGCATTACTAATTTCCTACTTGAGAATTTGTTGAGTTAAGACCTTATTTGCTTTCTCTCCGTATTCATAGTAATGATGTCACCAGTTGTTCCATTTCTGTGTTGTCAAGAGGTTGAGTTCTGAATGCAAAGCCTGTCTTTTCCTATAAAATGCCTCATTTTAGAACCTGGCATGTTCTTGAAATTTAAGAGTGTCGACAGTTGCTGAATATTATTATGATTACAGTTTTTTGTGAAAATATATTTAAAAATGTTAAAATATTTTAACCTCTTTCCACAATCCTTTTTTATTTTTTTAACTGCCATTGTGGGCCTGGAGTGAATACTCTTGCTTACCAAATTGCTATAGAGAGCAACCTGTTATATGATGGGTTAACTGGTTATCCAAGTCCTGGTTTAAAATCTTTAGTGGTCTGTGCAATTAGTCTACTGATCTTGATTATGACCTAGGGCTTGTTTACTTTTGACTTTGATTTCTAGTATTTTGGTTAGGCTTGAAAACAGATCTTTTTTTGACTTCCTGTTTATGAACTTTGCAAAGTTTCAGATTACATTTCATATTTTGAATCATCCTCAATTTAAATCTACCCTGAATTCTTCCTGTGGCGGAATAATACAAGTCTACCAATATCTTTAAATTTTGAGACTGTAAGCACGAAACATTATACAGAAAATGGGAATATAGTGGAATGCCATTCACTTTGAACACCGTTGCAAGCTGAAAAAGAAGAAAAAGATTACAATAAAGATGAACAACAGTAATTTGAATGTTTTTTAAATGTCATGAACATCACAAAATATCAAAATACCTTGACATTCCCGGGTATTACTACCCCCAACACAAAGGGCAGCATTAAGGAAGTCAGGACAAACACCATGGTTGTTTTTCATATCTGTCATGATTTTGGGTGCCTGAGTTCCCACACATTGTTTTTCACTTTGGACATAATTTTCTAATTAAGAAAACATTTTATTATTGTTTTTCGAACATAAAAACACAAGAAGTTTTACAAATTAGAGGAGATCATTCGGTCCATCAAACTTGTTTGTTTAGTTGTATATTTAAGCTATTCGTATTTCTTATCAAGATCATCTTAAAGGTTGTGAAGTTTTTAACTTCAACGACTGTACATGTCTCGTTAGTTTGTTTCAGACTCTCATAACTCTTTGCATAAAAAATCGATTCCTGGCTTCACTCCTAAATGCACTTCCCCTTAGATTCCACTTGTGCCCTCAAGTAAGTGATTTGCTATTTAATTAAAAGAATTCTACTGGATCTAATTTTCATGACTTGGATTAGGTCTTCATGAAGTCTTCTCTGCTTGGGACTAAACTGGTTTAATTCTTTGAGTCTGTCAGAGTACTACATGTTACTAAATCGTAGTATGCACTTTGTTGCTCTCCTCTACAAAGCATTAAGTGCTGCTATGTCTTTCTTGTAATCTGGTGAACAGAACTACTCACAGTTATGCTTAGACTACATTTTGACTTTTTGCACTGTCATTTTGTATGTTGTCTTAGATTGCAGTTGCTGCCATTGAGACTCATTCTTTTTTTTCTAGCTTGGTGTATAACCATGGCTATACTGTTTATAGGTTGTTATGCCCATTGCTTGCTATGTGATACAATAATCACATGACACTCAACAACAACAACAACAACAACATTTATTTATATAGCACATTTTCATACAAACAGTAGCTCAAAGTGCTTTACATATTAAAGAATAGAAAAATGAAAGACACAATTATAAAACAAAATAAATCAATATTAACATCGAATAAGAGTAAGGTTCAATGGCCAGGGGGGACAGAAAAAACAAAAACTCCAGACGGCTGGAGAAAAATAAAATCTGTAGGGATTCCAGACCATGATACCGCCCAGTCCCCTCTGGGCATTCTACCTAACATAAATGAAACAGTCCTCTTTGGATTTAGGATTCTCACGGAAGGGCTTGATGATGATGATGGTCACGTAGACTTCTTCCTTTTAATCCATCCATCATTGTTGGAGCATCATGAAGCTTTGAGTAGGTGGAGGTGGCGCAGGCCACCACCACAAAGAAACCGGAAAAAGAAACAGAAAAGAGAGTAGGGGTCAGTACCGATTTTAGAGCCACCATGAATAGTTATTATGATGAATTGAACATACAGAGTATCAGGATTAAGTTAAATTACGATTAAAATGAAGTTATAAAAAGGCCATGTTAAAGTAATGTGTTTTCAGCAGTGTTTTAAAGTGCTCTACTGTATCAGCCTGGCTAATTCCTATTGGCAGGCTATTCCAGATTTTAGGTGCATAACAGCAGAAGACCGCCTCACCACTTCTTTTAAGTTTTGTTCTTGGAATTCTAAGGAGACACTCATTTGAGGATCTGAGGTTACGATTTGGAATATAAGGTGTCAGACATTCCGATATATAAGATGGGCGAGATTATTTAAGGCTTTATAAACCATAAGCAGAATTTTAAAGTCAATTCTGAATGACACAGGTAACCAGTGTAGTGACGCTAAGACTGGTGTGATGTGTTCTGATTTTCTTTTCCTAGTTAGGATTCTAGCAGCTGCATTCTGCACTAGTTGCAAACGATTTATATCTTTTTTGGGTAGTCCAGAGAGGAGTGCATTACAGTAATCTAGTCGACTGAAAACAAACGCGTGAACTAATTTCTCAGCATCTTTCAGTGATATAAGAGGTCTAACTTTACTTATGTTTCTTAAGTGAAAAAATGCTGTCCTAATGATCTGATTAATATGTGATTTAAAATTCAGATTACAGTCAACAATCACCCCTAAGCTTTTTACCTCCGTCTTGACTTTTAATCCTAATGTATCCAGTTTATTTCTAATAGCCTCATTGTATCCATTATTGCTGATCACTAAGATTTCAGTTTTCTCTTTATTTAACTTGAGAAAATTACTATTCATCCATTCTGAGATACAAGTCAGACATTCTGTTAGTGAATCAATAGAATCAGGGTCATCAGGAGCTATTGATAAGTACAGCTGTGTGTCATCAGCATAGCTGTGGTAGCTCACGTTGTGCCCTGAGATAATCTGACCTAACGGAAGCATGTAGATTGAGAATAACAGCGGACCCAGGACAGAGCCTTGTGGAACACCATATTGGATATCATGTGTCTTCGAGTTGTAATTCCCACAACTAACAAAATATTTTCTCCCTGTCAGGTAGGATTCAAACCAATTTAAGACACTGCCAGAGAGGCCCACCCATTGACTAAGGCGATTTCTAAGAATGTTGTGATCAATGGTGTCAAATGCAGCACTCAGATCTAAGAGGATGAGAACAGATAAATGGCCTCTGTCTACATTTACCCGCAAGTCATTTACTACTTTAACGAGTGCAGTTTCTGTGCTGTGATTTGTTCTAAAAAGTTCTATCCTTTTATAAGATGGCAGTGCACTAAACCTGATGACTAAGTTTCAGCATAGCATAAACAAATTCTAGTTTGGTAATGCTAAAATATTTTCAGGGAAATAGGATTTTTTGGCCTCATCATTTGACTTTGTCTTTGGAGTTACATATATTGGGGTTTGGTGACTTATATTTTCTTCTGGTTTTGATCTTGGTGTGTTTTTTTATTATGATTTTGTCTCATGTCTCCTGGTTCTTGAACTTTTTCTTTCCATTTCTGATACATTTCATATGGTGTTAGTACAATATCAAATTAAAGGAACTAAACTTCAAGAACATGACTTTAGTTTGGAAGAAATAAAAAGATGAACAGAAAGGGGCCTGTAAGATCCCTAAGTCCAATGGGAAAATGATATGCATTATGGCTTACAATCATTTACTGTTTTAATTAAGGCAGTTTCAATACTATGATTAGATCTAAAACCTGACTAAAACTTATTAAGGATAGAGTTTTGGTTTAAATACGCAATTGTTGAAAAACAACCTTTCCATAAAAAAAAGCTTGGAGATTGGTCAAAGCAGTCTAAATTGTCTTTATTAAGCAAATCTATAACTATTGTACCGTTTAAAGAAGCTGGAAAAATACTAGTAGTTAATGCGCAGTTAACAATATCTAGTACACTGTCAATTAATACTTCTGAGACTTCTTTAAAGAATTTTGTTAGAATCAGATCAAGTGCACAGGTGGACAATTTAAACTTTGTAATTATTTTCTGCAGTTCAGATTCATTTATTAAAAGCAAAGGTGTTTAACTGATGGTATTAACAAGACACTGGTTCTGCAGAGTTTATTATTGTTTGCATTATGTTACTTCTTATTTATTTTTTCCTTAAAAAAATCTGAAAAAGCATCACAGTTGCCTTTTGAGGTCTCTAAAGTGGGTTCCATTGTAGCTGCTGGATTTAACAGGCTATCGATAGTAGAAAATAGTATTCATGGATTATGTGAATTTTCACTTATGAGTTTAGAAAAACACTGCTATATTGTTTTCAGCTATGTTATTATTCAGGATTTTGTAGTGTAAACTTAATTTACTTTTCTTTCCATTTTTTCTCAACATTACAGCCCTGCCTCTTATTCTGGTGAACTGTTGCAGTGAATGAATTCACAACATATTTTTGTGGAACTAATTTGTTAGTAGCCATACACTGTTTATAATTACATTTTCCAATGTAGCATTTTAATCAGTGGCTACATCTGAATTGTTACTATTCTCAGGTTGTCTTTCAAAGATACTAGTGAAGCGCAAAGCCCAGGATCCAAATGCAACGTCTTTCTGGAATCAATGTTTTTGGCTCAATTCTGGGAGACAAGACAAGATAAGTCTTGTGTTACAAGAGGAGAAGCTTTCATTTGTTAGAGTTTGGACTGTCACACAAGGAGAAACTAAATCTGTTGTTTCATGACTTTCAGCTCCTCATCCACATGCTGCAGCTTGTAGTCCACCATCTTGCTTTACCCAAGTATATTCCTCAAAGAATGGATATTTACTTAAGTTAGAGCCTTTATGTTATAATTTGACACAATACTCTTAGACATTTTCTGCTTATGACTGTTTGAGTGAGTTTAGCATTTCTCCTATTACTGGTAGCTTTCCGCTTAAAGTCTTTGTTCATTTGTGAGTCCTGTTAATTTTTTTTAGCCTAGCCAGTTTACACTTTGGCCACAGTAATCAAGCTGGTGAGAATTACCAGCACTGGGAAAGAGTACATCATCTTGATCATGTTAATAATGCCTTCCCCAAAACACACGGAGTACGAAACCTTTCAGTGACAATTCCAATTTGTAATGAACCAGGAGTCCCAAAATATTGTTACACATGTGCGCAAGGGAGGCAGCTTAAATAAGTATAAAAGGATGCCGGACCAAGGGTTGGCACTGTCTACTAATGCCTTCTCTCTTTCCTCCTCAGCAGACTCATAAAGGAAAATCCTACCTGACTGTCCTGACCTAACTTCCAATTCCACACTCTAGAGCTACACCCCTTCCCGACAATCCGCTGTAAAAACTCCATCATGATCATTATACCTCAGTTCTTTTCTGAACTTGGTCTGTAAAGTTCGCTTATCTGCTTTATTTGTGTTTTATTTGAAGTATATAGGGTGGATATCCCAAACATTCATATTTCCACAGTATGTATTTCCAAAAATAGTTCCAAAATAGAGGGTGATATCACAATCAAGCCACAGCTAGTAATAAGGGTAAACGCAGAGTTTATAAAATAATAATAAAAAAAAATATTCTTCCTAAAAACTGCTCTTTCAAAAGAGTGAAGCTCTGTAGGAGCACAAAAGGGAAAAAAGGAGTTGCCTATAATACAAAAGGCAATCCAAAGCAAACATGTCACAAAACATATATTCAAATAATTGTCAAATACAAAGCAATAAGGTAAAAAATCAAAAGAATCACAAAAGCATAGAACTATACAAAGAAACACTCACCAAATTCCTAAGCCCATTTGGAATAAACCAGCAGAAATTGTAGAAGAACCCCTGGATAGAGAGAGCACAGGGCGGGCCCTAGCCGTGATTGACTGGTGGCTCCACCTTTGGGGGACCACATGGTTCAACACAGAACAAAACAGGACACAACACAAGGCTTTAAACCTCAGCAACGGGTATAACTTCTCATCCCAATGATCACACTCAGTTTTCCAGGGAGGAACTCCTGAGTGGGGTGCAAAGATGCTTATATGGGAAAAAGCGGGTCACAATTTCAAAAATGTTGATAGACACATCCTAAATTGTGGGTTTCATCATTTTTCAAAAGGTTTGTTTATCAGCTTACTAATACCAAATTGAGCAGCAATCATTATAAATGTAATTTTTGGAAAGTAACGTCACATTACTCATGTAAGTAAATATCTTTATTGACTTTCACATACCTTTAGTCTTACTTATTTTGACTTATGTCCACCTTTGTCACTAGGCACCATAGGCAGCATGTTTTCTCCAACGATTTCAACTGGCTGTAACAAAGCTGGTTCTTTCCACATAATGCCAATGCTTTCCAAGTCTTCACCTGTACCAGGTATTAGATGGCCTTCTTATTTTTATCTTCTGTCTCACTTTGTGGTTTTAAAATGTCACTTGTCTGGCAGAAACAGATTACATATGTGCAGTTTTGCTCTGTGCTCTGTCATGATGTCCTGCAGATACTTTGAGGCACTTCTTTGAAAGACCTTGTTTTTGGTAATATGATCATGATAAGCAACACAGACAATTTTTTGTAGACACAAGTGGTGGAATTAATTGAATTTCCATGATATTCTGCCATTGTCGTCAATGTTCCCAAACATAAATTGCCTTCAGTTTTACAATAGTGCTGTAGAGCTGATTATTCATTCCAGTGTTACTTACTGTTGCTCACAATTGTTGTTGACCGAATTCAGTGTTAACAATG
Source organism: Polypterus senegalus (assembly GCF_016835505.1). NCBI lineage: Eukaryota > Metazoa > Chordata > Cladistia > Polypteriformes > Polypteridae > Polypterus > Polypterus senegalus. The sequence continues at coordinate 156,627,099 of NC_053156.1, read as the reverse complement.
GAACAACACTTGCTCATTACACATTATACAATTGACACTTTCCCTTCCTTGGTATCTTGACTGCCATTTTTTTTCTTCATATGTCCATGTGTCTGAAACTTTAGAGATTATTTGTGCCAAAGTTAAATGCAATTCAACATGTTAAAAATGTTGAAATACAATGAAAATGAAGGAATGCATAGATGGATTAAAGTCACTTAATCTGGAATGAAATAAGGGAAGGTTAAGGTTTGAAATTAACACTGCAAAAACACTCATGTGTGAGGTTATGGTAGCTAGCCATATACCTTGAAGAGTTCTTCAAAGTGCCAGGTGTCATTATTGGGTGTTCAACCATTACATCTGCATATTTGGAACAGGGACGGTTAGGAGTAGAAGAATTGCCTGGTCTGTAAACTGTGGGCCTTAAGAGCACATGAAGACCTGTGGATGACACAGGAAGTTATAGGGAGAAGGCCACAGTAAATTCTGTGATTATTTTTGACCCTGTAAGTGGTTCTGGGGATTGCCCCAGAAGTTGTGCCAACATGGGGTGTAATGGTGGCCCTTAGTCACTTGCTCATTGACCTTAGAGTTGTAAGATGAAGTACATGAGAATAGGAAAATTTGGAGAAGTGTTGGGAAAGGTTTTAATGTGTGCTTTTGACACTATATTTTGGATGCTAGATAATGGGGGATTTCAGCTCAACTTATTGACTGGTTAGGTAGGTATGATATGTGTAATGAGGTGTGTTATGAGTGAGTGTAAGTATATCTTTGTGTGTGTAGTGTGCCCCAGGTATTGGGGTGGCTACTCTTGGCCCAAACCTTTTGCTCAATACTGTTGGGATAGGTTCAACATTTCTTTAATCTTAAATTGGACTAAGCATGTTTAAAGGATTAATGTGCTGTCTTAAAGATTGCATTATATTAGTGACAACAGTGAAAGGAATTATATAACATGCTTATTAAACAAAGATACTCTTAAAACCAGTAACTAAAGTGGAATGAAATTACTGGTTGTGTTCTATTTATGGCAATACAGTTACATGTGCAGTCAAAGAGTTGGGGGGCTTGGGTCCCAGTGAAGATTCAAGAGGTGGTGCTAAGTATTGGTATGCTAAGAACAGGTGCAGGTACGGTGAAATCTCAGGGTGGTCATGAACATTCCTGAAGAGATGTTGGTATTCACTGGTTTGCCAAGAAAAGGTGTAGTTACTCTATGTTAAGCTACAAGGTGAGTACTGGCCTGCTTCAAGCACTGCTTAAAACTTATTAAAGATGTTTATTATTTTAAAAAGTTTTTTTTTAAATATATATCAGAATTTTCCATTAACAGAATACTACCTAAGAAATCATGTAAGCTTTTACTGCATTTAATCCCATCATTGATTATGACAACATGCAAGTTAAGGAATGTATCCAAAATAAAAATATTACTTTATAATTGAGACTTTGTTAATAATTACAGATTCCTAGAGGGATATAGTTGAAAGGCAGAGTGCTCTTCTCAAAAAGCTTTTGCAGGCCTGAACATAACAGTGCAGTTCTGCAGTTATGTGTGAAAAGGCTCTGACTGTTGGATGATCAACTTTTCAAGCGGGATGTAACTTTTATATACTTCATTGATTAATTAATTGAACCTACTTACTTGAAAAGCTCTATATGTTTATCATCAAGTTCATTTGAACAATGATGGGATAATTTTATAGTATCTGCAGCTAGAAAGCTTTTATATGCCATTTGTAAAAAAAAACTCACACTGTTCCAGGGTGGTGCTGAGGTGTCACCCACTGCACTCGGGTCCCAATGTAGATGGTTCGGCTTGTGGTGGGTGTGGCAACGCACTTGCAGAGCATGCTCCCAACCTCTGTCTCTCTTACTATAATTCATAAGCAAGACTACAAAGGTTTGTTACTTACTACAATGTTATAAAGTTTTTCCAGTTTGATTGAGTGACACTGGAAAGTCAAAAAGGCAACAGCCAAGGCAGTGGGAATGTACAATATACAGTATGTGTGGCAGGAGTTTGTTGAAGTTCCAGACTATTATTTAATGATGTTATGATAAAATATTCAATTACTCAAGTAACAGAATAGTAGGAAGGATGATATTGTTATCAGTAAGGTTTGTAAATTGTTACCATCAGTAAGGGATGCAAATCTTTACCCTTTTTAAGAGATACCGTATCATTGACAGGTGGTTTGGGCACACTGAGGAACATCTAAGTCCAAAAGATACAACCTCTTTAAAGATTTTATTAAAAAGCTTTGTGGTTTGAAGATTGCATAGGTGGATATAATTCCACCCCTTTATTAACTTGATAGAAGGATCTTACAGGTTTGTTTTGATCAAATTGAACATTTTGGAAATATATAGCTTCTGCCAACCACTATATTTTCGACATGTTGCAGCCTATCATTACTTTGACTATAGCTGGCAAATGCTATGGGAATCATACCATAAAAATAATTAAAATACCAGATATGATCATAAATCACACTGAAGAATTTTAAATGATTGTGATGAAGGTTGTCGAGGAAATCAAGGTGTGAATCCCAAGATGTTTTTAAATATTATGTTATCTCATGTAGTAGTGTGTTGTACAGTGTTAGCCAGTATGGATACAATGAGAAGTCAAGCAAAATGACACCTTTTATTTGCTAACTGAGCAGATTACATAAGGTGCCTTGAAAGCTTGCATATTGTAATCTGCTCAGTTAACAAATAAAATGTGTAATTCTGCTTGACTTCTCATTTTGTTCTCTTGTCACATTTACAATAAGACTTTTACTTTTATTTATCTTGGAATTCAACCCAGATTATCTTCTGTGACATTTTTCATCTCAAAGGTGTTTCTTGAAAAGATTTATTTCTATCTTGGGGGTGATGATGCCTTTGTTTTACTGGATAAAGTCGTCAAATGTTTGGTTGTGGGATTGGCTCCAAATTGGTTTCAGGTCTGATGTTTATGGACTTGGTCTGTTATTTGCTCTTTGGAACACTGTCATGGGTAGTCTGTTGCAAATTTGTGTACTTAGGAAGAAAATGAATAGGACCTCTGTTGTACTTTTCATGTGAACTTTCCTTTGTTTTCCAAATGTTCAGGCAGAGGAGGTAAAGTAAACTATGAGTATCTAGAGATGACAGATTTAATGGCTGGTTTAAGGCACAGGAGGCAACAACTGACCTCATCATGGATGGATTGGTAGCATTACATCCGCCATGCTAGCCCTTAACAAAGACACTCCATAGAATAGTGTGCTAAGCCCCATCACCTGTACTCAAGTTTACATATGACTGTGTGACCAGATACAGCTCCGAGTCCATCATTAAATTTGCTGATGAAACCTACACCATAGGCATGATCACCAGAAATGGCTTACAGAGAAGAGGTTTACCTGTTGACTTGATGGTACCAGGACAATGAACTCACGCTTAATGTCAGCAAAACTCAGGAGCTGGTTATATACTTAAAGAAGCAGGAGACACATCACACTTCCCATCTATATCAGAGGGGATGCTGCTAAGCGGATGAGTAGCTTTTAAATTTCTTGGAGTGACTCTCACCGATAACCTGAAGTGGGTATAATATGTTTTGTCTCTTTTCAAAAAGGCTCACTAGTTCCTCTATTTATTTAGATGTCTTACAGTAGCTCACATTTCTCTATACTGTATGTCCTCAAGAACTTCTACTGGTGCACGGCAAAGCCCAGCATGATTGGTTATATCAGGTCTTGTATGGCTGAAGATGTTAAAGTACTGCAGAGGGTGGTGAAAGTGGCAGCTGCTCAACTGAAAATGGTAAAGTACTGCGTTAAAGCTGTTTGAGATGACTTTTGATTTGTGACATGGTGCATTATCATGCTGGAATTTGTCATTAGGAGATGGATAAATTGTGGGCATTAAGGGATGCACACGGCCAGCCATAATATTCAAATATGCTATGTCATTCATGTAATGGCTGTTTGGTAATAATGGGCCCAAAGTGTGGTAAAGAAAATATTTTCTATATTACACCACCATTAGGAGCTAGGACTGTTGATACAAGGAAGGTTGAGTGCAAGGATTCACACTATTGGCACCATATTTTGACCCTACTATCTGTGTGTCTGAGCAGAAATTGAAATTCATCAGATCAGGTTGTCTCTTCACTCTTTAACTGTCCAGTTTTGGTGAGCCTGTGCCTACTGCAGCCTTAGATTTCTGTTCTTGGCTAGCATTTAGTGAAACCCAATGTTATGCTTTTGGTGTTGCAGCCCATCTGCTTCAACATTTGATTTGCTGTGCATTCTGAGATGTTTTTCTGCAGTGGTTATCTAAGTTATATCACACCAGTCTGGCCATTCTCTTCTGATCCCTCTCATCAACTAGGTGTTTCCAGCCATATAACTGTCACACACTGGATGATTTTGAGTAAAGTCAAAAGATTGCTGTCTGGAAAAAATCCAGGAGATCAGTGGTTACAGAAATACTCACTCCAGCCCTTCTGACACCAGCAATCATGTTCAAAATCACCAAAATCACTAAGGTCATAGTTTTTCCCAATGCTGATGTTTGATATGAACATTAACTGAAGCCCTAACCTGTATCTGTGTGATTTTATACATTGGGCTTCTGCTACATGATTGGCTGATAAGATAACTGTTTGGATAAGTAGGTGCACAGGTGTTCCTAATAATTTGCTCCATGAGTGTTTGTGTGTGTGTGTGTATATGAGATATATATTTTAAAAAGTGGGTCAAGTCTCTTCCATTTTTTATGTGTGTAGAGTGAATAACATGAAAAGGTTTAATTTTCACATCATGGATTATTTAAGTTCTGGATCTGATGCCGCCCTACTGTGTGCCCACTTAAAATAAAATTTATTTCAACTATAATATGAGCTATGAAACCGAGTTCAAAGTTGACCTGGATTATTAGCTGGAAGGATGAAAGCTACAAATCTTTAAAGCTTTTCATTTTAAGCAAAGACAAATCTACCAAAATCTTTATGTGTTAAATGAAAGGTTTAAATGCATTTCTTACAATTTGGCTTTGTTGTTTAATGTAAATTCTAAGGGGAAATAACTACCTAAACTAATGTACATAAGAAAGAGTATGGGTGAATATAATTACAGGTTTAATTGCATAGTGCATGACATAAAATAATTACACTATGCACTTCTTGTCTAGCGCATTAGCAAAAAGAGCCACATTTCTGCATTCATGGTTTAAAGACAGATGAAAGGCCTAAAATTCTCACTTGTTGGGTCATGCTCTTTTATTAATTATCCTGTATACAAAAGCACTAATTGTATTATAAATTCAAACACTTGTCCTTGTGGTTGGTCCCAAATGTAAACTTATTCTAGCAGCTAAGCACCATAAATAAAATTTAAAATTAAAGCTTACAAGAAAAATTATTGAAACCATTCAATCATTCTTAATTAAATTAGAAGAAATTATACACTAGTGTGTTATTATTATCAACATCTTTCTAAAAAGGCAGAAAAACTTGCATTTTCAAAAGTGTTGTAATTATTAACAGATCCACAAAAATAAAATAATCCTATATCTTTTATTAAACAGAAGTAAACTTTGTACATTCAGTATATGCCATCAAGTTGCATATATAGGTATATACAGATGCTCAGAAATAACTTAGAGCTAGCTCAGAAAAAGAAGATATAGAATAGTCTTATTTAGTGTTCATAATAATAACAATAATAACCTTTGGAAAACATTTCATAAACCTTCAGCAGGCAATTAGTCTAATCTGCAGAAAGTCAGGCTTGCAGGATCATTGTTTGGTATTTGCTTGGGCCCTAGCTGAGAGCCCTGAAGGGGCGACCTTCTAATCATTATCTGTCTGTCTTATTACCCCGCCAAACTGGGCCCAGTTTTAAATAAAATATGCAAAGGTTTCTTAAATTATCACCCGGGGCAAGGCGGATTGCCTTTCGTGCTGTACATGTTGTTAATCTGTGAAATGCAAATTCCCTTCATCTTATAGTTGGGCTTTATTAACTTTTTTGAATTTAAAATTCCACGAACAATGAGTTCTGTCAGCTTCTGAAATTATATTTTCTCTCTTCTTTTTTTGTGCGCGGAAGCGAGTTTAAAGCATGAAATTACCAGGGGAAATAAGAAGGGTTTCATCTCTCTTTCAGAATTTAATTGGCTGCTTTGCAATTATTAGTTTTTGCTGTTAAAGTCATTTTTTATTTCTCTAACTGTTTTCTTAAAGAGACAGTTGTGTTCTTCCTTTATTTTTTAGAGGGGTAGTTGGGGGGGAGGGACTGCAATGCATTTAATATTACATTAATGTCAGTGAAGGCTAAAGGAATATAATTTTGCCAGTGTAACAGCATCTACCAATAAATAAAGTATTTTTTCATACTGATATATTTTGAATATGAATTTGAGTAAATACATTATCGTAAATTTAATTTATCCTTATGACGTAGCCAAACCAAAAAAAAAAATGAAACTGATCAGGTATATACATGAACTCATCTGATATTTATTTTAAATAATGCATGTATTCAAATTTGTTTCATTAATACTTTTTGCCAATAGTTGATCATTTTTAAATTCTGACTAACATTTAACAGTAAAGGTGTGACTCTAATCAGCAAACCAATATCTGTCTGTCTACTAAATCTATTGCATGGCTTTGTTAATCTGTATTTTTTCACATGAAAGCAATGGACACATCCCAGTCTTCTCGCTGTCCAATGCCCCAATGTTGTCTTTACACTGCTGTATTCTTTCCATACACAATGTTAATCTGAGAGCTACAGGCAAAAGCTGACATGTGCATGTGTGATTGCGAAGAGCCAGATGTTGCAGAAGCCACTATTCCCAAGCAAGGACAGGCAGCTGTGCTTCCTACAAAAAGAGAAAAAATGAACATAGTGTTATTTGCTATTTCTGATAAACAACATTATTGTTAATTTTGTTCAAAAATAATATTATCATCTAATTCACCAATACATTATTTATTTTAACCCATTAGCAACATATTAGTGTACCATATTATTTAGTATAATAATTTAGTCTCAGACTTGAGGGTGCTGCTTTTAATGTTGAGTTCCACTTACTGTAACTTGTGTTTTAACAGGAACTTTTTGCAAAGGCTAAGAAAAATCAGAGTGTCCCCCAGGATCCTCGGTATCCTCTACAGATGTACAGTGGAAGTACTACTAATTAGCTGAATCAAAGTGTGGTATTGCAGTTGCTCTTTGCTCAATTGTAGGGGTCTGCAATGGGTAGTTAAAGCAGCCCAGTTCTTCAGTGAAGCCAAACTTCAACCCATACAGGACATACATGACAACACATGTTGAGGAAAGCATTTTCCAGCATTTCAAACCACACACACCCCTGAAGCAAACTGTTTTCTCATATGACATTTATCAAGTGACACTATATCATTTGATGATATACCATCAGACTTGCATCATGGGTAATTAAACTGTAAATTCACACACTTGACCTTTGCCCAACTCATGTTCTGCAAAAACATTTTATACTACTGTTTCAATGTTAGTGCCCATTTGTAGATCTGTTATTTCTGTTTCCCAAGTGATATATGTTTGTTCAGATTCATGTTGCTTGTTTGATATTTATTTATTTAATTTGATATCATTACATATTAATATTATTTGCCTTTTATTGATATTGCCTCGTTATATGTGTCGCAGCAATGTTTCTGCACCAGTGCTACTAACAACAAATACTGTACTTTTCACTGTCCTCAACGGTATAAAAAAATTCTCAAGGCCAATTCATGATCATGAGTAGCCGGATGGATGAAAGGCAGGATACAGGTCACCAGTTATTTGTTAAAGGTTTGAACAATAAATTGAAGAACAATATTTTTGACTGAGTATGTCTGCAAAGCACTTATTGAGTCACAGATGTACACTGAAAAAATATTTTGATTATTTCATGTGATTTTTACCTATTTTTGGCTACTGAATTCAATATTTAAACCATTTTTTCTTCACTACATATTTTTTCCACAAAACATATTTTTAGACATCAATTGTTTATTAATCTATACTAATAAAAGACAAAGCCCTCACTGACTGACTGACTCACTCACTCACTTACTCACTCACTGACTGACTCACTGACTCATCACTAATTCTCCAACTTCCCGTGTAGGTGGAAGGCTAAAATTAGGCAGGCTCATTCCTTACAGCTTACTTACAAAAGTTAAAAAAGGCAGGTTTCATTTCGAAATTCTACACATAACGGTCATAACTGGAACCTACTTTCGTCCATATATACGGCTATAGTTTGCAGCTCGGTCGCAGTGTGAGGCGGAGTTGCGTCCCGCATCATCACGCCTCCCACGTAATTGAGTGCCTGCCCATATAAGGCCGTCCATCAGCAGCTATCCAATAGACACGCTGCCGTGAAATATTCGCGCGTGAAGGACTGTGCTTATGCAAACGAAGATGAGATGGTCAGGCACAAACTCAGCGAAAGTGCGAGAGAAACGTTTAAGTGCCAGGTCTTAGCTAACATTAAATAATGCCGTGGACATCGCAAGATAGCACAAGCACAGCTGAGAACCTTCGATGCATGTACTCCAAGCGGCTTACTGACTTTGCAGGACTGGGAATGGTAAACCCGTGCATTCAGTGTGTGATGTAACAACCCTCTGACGCTGAACAAGCCTTTTGTACACATATCAATAGGAAAGCAAGGTGTAAAGCTTAAGTTTAAATTACATTCATAGACACACTGCCGCTAAATATTCGCAGGCAAATCCACAACTTAATACCGGGAATGCCTGTTAATCATCTTAGATTCATGAGTACTGATTTAGGTAGTGATCACTTCGATGAATGAAACCTGTTCAAAAAACGCATTACACAATTGAGAAGGCAGCAAAAGAATATGAAGTGAGTGACGTATACAAGCATATTCATAAGTGCAGCTACTGCGGAAACAAAGCGCGGTGTAAACCTTAAGTTTAAATTAAGTTCATACACAGGCTGCCACTGGCGTTTGATATGCCTACAACGAATACGATATTCGCGAGATACAAGTTTAATGAGAAGACACAGGGTATAAACGAGACTTTTGATCACTTTGTAGCAGAGTTACAATTGCTGTAACGGAGTTAAAATTGCTGGTGAAGGACTGCCTATGCAAACGAATAGGGTGTAAAGCTTAACTTTAAATTAGGTTCATGGACACGCTGCCGCTGGCGTTCATCATACCTAAGACGAATACGATATTCGCGAGAATGATCACACGAAATAGCACAAGCACAGCTGAGAAGCTTTGACGCATGTACTCCGAGCGGCTTACGTGAACTGACTTTGTTCTGGCTTTAACTACTGTGAAATAAACAGACATAAACTGGAAGCGTGAGTCTGTGCCTTTTAATAATATTGAGAGAGAAACATGGTGGCAGCGTAGGTGATGGAACTGCGCAGAAAGTCACGCCAGTTTGCTGTTAAAAGTTCAGGACGCGGAGACGCTAACATGAAAGAAAAATTTTGCTAGTTTAAAATAATAATCTACTTAAATAGAATATTCTCCTAATGTAAAATCAATGTTCAAAGCAAAACAGTTATTTTGATCGATAATTCGAGTGGGACAACAGAGCCAAGAATTTACATTTGGTTCAGAAAAATCTAGAAAAAAAACTCACCAGCTGGGGAAAAAGCTAGAATGTGGTGTCAAAAACATCTGACCTAGCTTGGTGGACCCAAATAAAGTGATGTTACCACCACTTCACATTAAGCTTGATTCAATGAAACAGTTTCCCAAAGCACCATCAAAAGCCTATTTTATGTATTTGTGTCAAAATTCTCCAGGTTTACCTGAGCCTAAATTGAAAGAGAGCATCTTTGCCAGCCATGATATTAGAAAACTGATTTATGATGCAGAATTTGATGGTGCAATTAACAACCTGGAACATGAGGCTTGAATATCATTCAAAGAAGTAATTTCTAAGTTTTTAGGTAACAATAAAGATTGAAATTGTAATGAAATTGGGAAAAATGTCTTAGTTCAGTTTAAGGAATTGGTTTGCAACAAGAGTCTGTTTTTGTATTCACATTTAGAATTTTTCACTGAAAATCTTGTAGCATTGAAAGAAAGGCAAATTGAAAGATTCTATAAGGATATCAAGGATATTGGGATATGAGTATTATGGCAGACTACTGCTGGATGATACATAGGGATACATAAAAAAAATGTACATACGATGGGCAACCAAACAAGGTTTTGGTTCTAAAAAGTGACAAAAACTACAGAAGTTATATGTACATCAATGAATATGTATTATTTTCTTTATATAAACATTTAAAAATATTACATTAACTGAAAACTTTCATATTGAATTGATTTATTGTATACATAAATCAATTGTTTAGCGATTCTAAATTGGCCCTAGTATGTGCTTGGTGTGTGGGTGTGTTTGTGTGTGCCCTGCGGTGGGTTGGCATCCTGCCCAGGATTGGTTCCTGCCTTGTGCCCTGTGTTGGCTGGGATTGGCTCCAGCAGACCCCGTGACCCTGTGTTCGGATTCAGCGGGTTGGAAAATGGATGGATGAATAAATCAATTGTGCAATTTGTTACATTTTAGTCACATTTATTTTCAGTTTTGTAGTTAAATATGACATATTGGAAATATTCTAAATATATATTTTTATTGTGTTCATGAATGCAATTAAAAATGACTATTAACAATTGAAATAATTTTTTATAAGTTTAATTTTGCAGATCTGTATCAACTCAATTATTTTACTCCATCAGTAGTTTATCTTACAACAACATCATTTATTTCTATAGCACATTGTCATAGACAGGATGTAGCTCAAAGTGCTTTACAAGATGTCAAAGAAGTAGTTACATGGAAAGAAAAAACAAATTAAAACTAGATAAGTAATTTAGTGCATAAATAGTATATACAGTAAGAAATACAGTAAATAATGCACACTTACATAAGAAAGGTATATCATTAAGAGAAACAGAATTCCTAAATAAATATATATCTCTCTATTATACAAAAAGTCTTGGGAAATCTTGGGAGGGAGACGAAACATGATCTTCTCAGAAGACTATTTAACGTTACGCCAGCTGCTGTGCAGGCTTTTAAATGATCGACAAACAGCATGACAAGCAGAACACGCACCTTGGCAGCAGCAGCACATTTTCAGCAGCTGATCTGTCCACATTCCCTTAGCAAGCATTCATCTCCCCCAGTTCACAATACGAGTGAGAGAGACGCGAAGTGGCAGGAGCGTAGCACGTCTCCGGTGGGGTTGGTCGAAGTGTTCAAGACATGATCATCTTGGAGAGACACTTTGACGACATGCGAGGCGTGATAATCTCGGAGAGACACTTTGATGTCATGCAAGACTAACCTTAGGAAGCAAAACCCGTGAGACAGTGACTTTTGTACGTCATGCCCTACTTACAAACAATTTAAAACAAGTTCACGGACATCTAACCTAGAAGTTGTTGGAATGCTTTTGGCAGACATACTTCATGTGCTCTTAAAACAACGACAAGCAGAACACACAGCTCGCCAGCAGCAGCAGCTTTAAGCCAGCAGATGATCCGGCTGCATCTCCTTAGCGTGCGTTCAAAACTCCCAGCCCCCCCCCTCCCCACAACGCAAGCTGTAACCATGCCTTGAGCCGAAAATAAAGGACAAATATTGTTTTTACAAAAGTTTTAAAGTAAAAGTGAAAATAATGTATATGTAACAATTCCCATGAAAATAGCGGGCAGAGATGCAAAGTGGCAAAAGGACAGCTGCTGTACAGGCTTTTAAATGATCAACGTGCAGCGTGGCAAGCAGAGTACGCAGCCCGCCAGCAGCAGCTCCGACCGCATCTCCTTAGTGTGCGTTCAGCCCCCTCTTCACAACGCGAGCTTTAACTATGTATATATATACAGTATATCAAAGTCTCTAAATGACGGTCCAATGACAAGGTCAGTTCACCAGTGTGGACAGAAAAAAAAAATAAAAAATCCAGTTGAACTGGAGGAAAAAAAAATCTATAGGGATTCCAGGCCAAAAGACCACTCAGCCCCCAGTGAGCATTCTGCCTAACAAATGTTCTTAACTAGTTAAGGCTTTTTCTTAAAGGATTCAACACAGTGGATCTTGTGGGAGGTTAGGGTATCTGCTTTAATTCAAACATTTAGACATCACAGTTGGCTGCACAGGACTTTGATCAGGTGGTGGTGAACCAGAATTGAAAACAGAGAAAAGTAAAGAGTACTAAAGATTGCAAATTCATTGACGAGTATGATAATTCTATTCATATCTGGTTTATTAAGGGTAGAAATAAATTTTAGTTACAAAATCACCAATTTAAAAAAGTGGGGTTTAAGGAGTTTTTAAAAATGATCTACACTCTTAGCCTGGTGTTTGTCTATTGCTAAAGTATTCCACATTTCTGGTGCATAACAGTTAAAGTCTACCCACCACTTGTTTTATGCTTGGCTCTTGCAATAAGAAGCACTAGCCAACCCACGGCGTACCATACGCCGCATAATCAGGCCGGTTTTTTAATAATTTTTAAGCACAGGGAGAAAATGTAACATTTGCAAAATCGGTAATGTAATAAATCAGCAAGAAAAGCAACATTGTAACAATGCACGGAACGAACCAACACACAATCGTCCGTGCAGCGTAGCGAGGTGGGAGGGGGGTGTGTACAAAGCGCAGGAGCATCTAAGAAGACGCATGTTTGTTGCGGATGCGAATTGCTGTATGTAGCGTGTACAACACTTTGCTATGCTGCACGCGGTCGTGCGTCGTAACCGAAAACTCGTTTTTTAAAGACTGTTTACTTCATTGTGTTTTAACCTCAGTTGTAAAGGAATGTTTTAATGATCCCATGGGATACCCCTCGCAAACAGTTTTACACGCTGCATATGGCGACTCACCTCCGCGAGAAACATGCCTCTATTAACAGTCAATGTGTGGGAGGGGGGTGTGTACAAAGGGTAGGGACCAAAATAGTGGGAGCGTATGAGTCGCACTTAGTGGCAATTCCACGGTTTGCACTGCGGCCCGAATGGGGTTCAACGACTTACCCACGCCTAGACACACGCTCAATCTCATGCATAATTATTTATTGAAAGGTAAACACTTCTGGAAAGACACGGTTGTCTAAAACAGGTTAGTGTGAGAATACAACAGTAAGTGAATGAAAAGATGGAACTCTGGAGAGAGCAAAATAGAACACAATAGTGAACCCACGGCATAACAAACGGCGCATAATTATTTATTGATGGTTGAACACTTCTGGAAAGACACAGGGACACCCTCAAACTGTTCTACACGCCGCATACAGCGATTCACATCTGCGACAAACAAACTGTTTTACACACTGCATACAGCGAATCACATCCACGACATGATTTTTCCTAGATGGTCATGTCGCGTCAACCCTCGCACTCGAAGCATACACACTGCCTGGTCATATGTCCGCTCACAAGAGAAACTCACGGAGAGTTGCCCACCAGCTGCCTGTGTGTGTGCCTCTGTCTGTCTCTGGCGCGGCTTTTTGTTGCGCTGCCTCTGTGTGAACCGGTCAGGCACAGAGAAGGTCAGCTGCTGACAGAGCGTCTCGACTGTTGCAGGGCCTGCATTGGTGAAGCAGGTGAGACGGTAATGAAACAGAGGCACAGGACTTATTGGTTTTTAAAGACTGATTCCTTCATTGTGCTTTAACCTCAGTTTTAAAGGATTGTTTTAAGGATCCCATGGGATTCCCCTCACAAACCGTTTCACACGCTGCATATGGCGATTCACCTCCGCGAGTGTATTGAGCGGGTTTTTCTTTGTAAAAAGCAAAGGTGAAATAAAGAGAATCAGGAGAGCAGATGGGCGTTGGTCGCTCAGTGCAAAAACCAGCTTCAGGAAGGAAATGTACTGCTAAGATGGCCAAAGGGTTATGCTGACTTGTTTTTTCACTTCAAAGGGCTTTTACAGCTCTTATTTTTGTGTGTCTTTTAGTACCAGGTGCCGTCTCCAGGACCAAGTGCAAAACAACACCGCGTCCCGTGGAAAGGTGTGTGTGCTGAAACTAATCACTTCTGTATATACTGCTTGCACGTAAGCCGCTTTGGGCAAGGACGCTCAATTAGTATATAAGGGAAGGTTTCGCCCTCAGTTTCTTTGGAGGCTCAACCGTGGGGAATGCATGCACCGCCCGGTACGATTGACAAGGCACATGAGTTGATCCTCTGACAAGACTGACAAGCGGGCCCCCTCAGTCTACTGGTCTAGGATGATGGCTCTGGGTCTTTTGATATTACTGTGAGCATAGCTTTGTTTTTGTATGTTCATTGTCACTACCTCAAGCATAAGTATATATATATATATATTTGTCTCTATAATCTATTGTTACTGCATTATATGTATTTGAATGCTGCTATAATTGATATTGTCACTGCATTAAGCATAAGTTTGTGTAATAAGTAAATTTATTGAAGTATCGGACCTCTTCTCTCTGATTTTTTGCCTACTTATGTTTTAATCCCTTGAACCATTTTCCCAAATCAAAACAGCGAGAAACATGCCTCTATGAACAGTCAACGTAGCTCGGAGATACATGACATTAACCTGACCTGCACTGCATGTGGCCTCTACGACAGATGAACATAAATGACGCCATTTTTTCTGTGTCGTCGCGTCCGAGTTGGTGGGCGTGGCCCTGCGAGTTGTCGTCGTGTCTGATGGTCTTGGAGTTGGTGGGCGTGGCACTTTCCTGTGTGCGCCATAGGTGTCTCACTTGTCGGCGGCTTAGTGAATCCACTTTTCATGGTTGTCTTGCCTTAGTGAATGATATATATAGATACTGCTATTAAAAGTTCTGAAGTTACGACTTGGAATGTAGGGAGACAGACATTTCAAAATATAGGAAGCAGCAAAATTACTTTATATATCATTATTAGTATTATAACATCATTCTAAAAGTCATGGGTAACCAATGCAACAATGTTAAAACTGAGATATGCTCAGATTTTCATTTTCTAGTTAAGATTGTTGCTACTGCATTCTGGGCTAACTGTAGTCGATTGATGTCTTTCTTAGGTAGACCAATTGGGTTTGTGTTGCAGTAATCTAACCAACTATAAAATACACAAAGTGTAAATTAATTGCTCAGCATCTGGCAGTGTTATAAGAGGTCTACATTTTGTTATGTTTCTTAAATGGAAAAATACAATCTTAGTAATAAGGTTAATACATGATTTAAAGTTTAGGTCAGAGTTAATGACTACACCTAAATTCTTTACTTCTGTCTTGACGTTTAATTGTAATGTTTATTATTTACATTTCAACTAGTGACTGAGATTTCAGGTTATTTGTGTTATTCAGCTTGAGGTAATTTACTACTCATCCATACAGAAACACCAGACAGAAATTATTTTAGGGAGCTCAGAGCATTAGGATCATCAGGTGCTACAGATATTTTAATATTTATTGTTGTTTTGATGTAGTTTTTAAAATGCCTACTCGGTTCTGGGTATTTATTTGTAAATTGGCCTAGTCTGAGTAAAGGTGTGTTTGCTTACTCACTACCTTAATAGATTGGCTTTCTATCTAGGATTGCTTCTTCCTCTGTATTCAATTCCCCTGGTATCCATAACCCTGTAAGGAAATAGGTAGGTTAGAAAAATGGAAAGAATGATTGATTTTCATTGGTAATACTTGTGAGCTACTTTTTAGTTTCTTTGAAATGCACTATTTTTTTCTCTCAAAATAGGTTTGCCAGTTTTATCTGCTTCAGTCAAATGTTAAAATATAGTTCTTCTTATAGACTCTACTGATCCTATTTTAGAATTCCCTCTTGTTACTCATCCATAATGGTGGTTTCTGCCTTTTTTCCTTCTGAAACTGTATATATTATAAACATTTTTTTCAATAATAGGTTACTGATTATAAGTGTAGAGTGAAAAACAAGTCATTATCAGATTTTCTTAAAATAAATAAATATGCAAGTAAGAATGATTCATCCAGCCATTAAAAAACTATGGCCCTTTATTAAGTGATCCTTGATAAAAAGGAGCCTTATTGATGTGCCTCAGGACCAGCAATTTCTGGAATAAGTAAAGGAGAAAATGCTTTCCAGCTTTATGGAAAAACTACACATCCAAAAGGCTTTGCATGTTTATCCATAAAATATTACCAAAAAAACTAAATGTTGTTTTCTTATAAAATGCGATGGTCTACTGTGTCTAGCAAGAGGCACACTCTCTTTAATAATGAGTTTATAAAGAATTGCACCCCTACTGACATTGCTACAACCCATTCCTTAGTGCCAATAGTAAAGGCATTAACGCAAGGAAATCAGATACTAAAGAGAGCAGGCACTTAACTTCAGTTTAATCCTGGGTAATACTCCCAAACAAAAGTAGCTGAAGGAATCCTATGGAAAAGCACAATGTCTCCATCCTTCTTGAGGAAGCATTGCTCTTGGCATAGGCGTCTGTGTCCAGGGCTTCCAAAATTCAACGACTTCAGCTTGCTTCATAGAGAGATTCAGACAATGGGTGTAAAACATATGCAAATAATTCCCACAGACCAAGTATCTTAGAGGAAATAAAAACACACTGCAACCTACTCTTGACTAACTAAACAGCTTGAAGCCTGTTGTTTATTGTAGAATTGGAAGACTTCTTGATCCGAGCTATGGAAAGTTCAAAAAGTGTAAGGTGGAGAACTTGAGTTGACAGAGGAATGGATAAATAAAAAATTGTGGAGAAGGATTTGACCACATAGTGCAAGAAAGCTACAGCCAAAAGGACAGTCCAAGAACATTTAAAGGATGGTGCCTAAAGGGTAGGTTGCAGACTGTGGACAAAATTAAATTGTGTGTTTGCTGACGATTAGCAATTTGAGAACAATTTGTGATATTTTAAGAGATAGTTTGCCAGCACAATGAAGAGGTTTGGGGAAGGCCTGTTATCCAATTAGACATGATTGAGAGAGTTTTGTGTGAAGCTTTGCAGCAGTGGGAGTACAAACCAGATGTCCGTTTGGACTTAGGAGAAAGGGTTGCAGCAAATAAGTATAGAGAATGAATTGGAAGAGGGAAAAAGAGGGGCGTTCTACATTTCCTGAGACAGATCAGCTGCAAATAGAAATAGTAGGAGAGGAAAGAATAGAATGCCCAGATTGAAATGAAAGCGAAATTTCCAGCCCTGACTCATTAAATGTATCTAACAGCACAGAAATACCATACCGACACCAAAGTGAGGAGGAAATTGGATGGCCTCCAATATTCTGGTCAGAATCGCAGGATAAAAGAGTGCGGAGGCACCACATCTGCAGCAGAGCCACAATTTTTTTCAACTCGCCTCTACATCTAAAGGGTATAAGATATAATGATGCCAATAATAGGAGAAAATTACTTTAATTTTTTAGACTCAAATGGAAATAAAGTTGAGAAATTGAGTAAAATATATTTTGTTTCTATGAGAAACTAAGAAGAGGGAAGCTGGGGAGGGTAGACCCAGCAGAGTAAAGGCAAGGTGGGATCATTCAAAATCAGAATTCCAATACTTAAGAGGATAAGCATTGAGATTACAAAGTTAACTCTAAGGAACATATTAATTTTAATAATTGCCGTTCTGGACTGCAGTGACAAGCAGGAAATTGAGTCCCTGACACCCTTTATCACAAGGCAAAAGTTGGCTGCTTTATTTCCTGGACAGTGAAATAGATGTCCAATCCTATGGCACTGATTAATATACTGCAAGAAGCTGCAAGCACACATCAAACCACACCATTCCAAGAAAAGAAAAAGAAAGACAAAATCAAAAGAAAGCTCCCACTATTTACATCAGTGATTAATCAGTCAGTCAGTTATTTTCCAACCCACTATATCTTAACACAGGGTCACGGGGACATCAGTGATTATGCAGAACAAAAACTAAACACACAAATAAGCACTAGATAGCATTACCCTCAAATATTAAATAGTGAAAAGAGTAATTAGAGGAACCTAAAATAAAGTCACTAAAACATTAAACATTTGGTCCTGATTAAATTTTTTTGAAAAACAAAGACAAATGCTAGCATCAGGAGAACCATAGCCAGACAAGCTTCATAAAAGTCCAGTCTGGAATATTGATGGCAACATCCCAGTGAAGGACTTAAGAGACATCCAGCAAAGCGTCACAGAGGAAAGATGCACAGCAATTTAAAGTTGTCTAAAGCTTTGTTCACCTTGACTGGAACATCTTCAAATATGTGCTGACCACCAAAAGAGGGCCTGAGATGTGCAGGAAAGACCAAAAATGAGAGACTTAAAATTCTTTCACCCTTCTGATTGGATCATTCATTGCCCATCTAGTAGAGAAGATTTTAGCACTGTAGTGCTGATAAAAATTAATTTTATTCCCATCAAAAGAAAGGTCCTGAAAGTTTCTTGACTCTCAAATAGCTTCCAGATGCTCTTTGTGATGTGACACTGTCATCATCCTGTGAATCAAACAGGGAGTTGAGTGCACAGCTGGCATTTGTGAGATTTGTGAAGTGGTATTGTGAGCCGGCTTGAAGTATGTATAAAATACCTGCAGGTCAGTTAGATATCTTTAGTACATTATGTGAGTTGTGTTATTGTGTTGTATCTATATTCCTCTCTACCTTACCTGATTGAGCTCTTTTGCCCTCTGCTATCCTCACTGTGTGTTGTCCTTCTTCAGTTGAGAGTCATTTATTGTTTGAGCCCAGGTGTGTAGTTCTTTGGATATACTGTGAGTAGCTTCACTGCAGGGTGGTACATGTGTGCAGATGAGAAAGGATTATGGTAGGGTAGAACAAAAATGCTAGCAGGTGGAACTATGTATGCTTGTTATACTGTGGTTGGATTGATTGTGTATTTTTTTTTTTAGAAAAAATATGATATGGATATATAGGATGATAAGATATGAAAACGGTTTAGCAGGATTTTACAGTGACCACTACTCTAACTTGGTATAGTCCTTGAGATTTAACTTGATGATGAATTGTTAGTGTCTAAGGGATTATTAGTTTAGGGACATAGCAGAATGTGAGTAGTCAGAGGATAAAAGGGCATTTTCTTCTATAGCCATATTTGATCCTCCATTTTCAAAGAGGTGGAGAATTAGCTAGAGATGGTGTATAGTCTGATTTTTTTTCCTGTCTTTTTGGAAGTATAGATTATAGTATCAAGGAATCTGATCCATTCCATATTTGTGCATATTTTCTGATCATCATTACTTTTGTTTGTTTTCTGTTTACCAACTGCTTTTACTGTAGCAGATTGTAGCAGTCCAGTGCCACTAAGATTCACACTGTCGAAGAGACAGTGATTTATTTATTTTTTTGGTGGAGATTCCAGGGACAGACCCAGCCTTGGCCCGACCCACACACACTTACAAGCAGAGACAAAAAACAACAGGTAATAAAACAATTAAAGAATGTATTAAAACACTAATAAACTAAATATACTACAGCTAAATAATCCCACACCAGTCCCCTTACGGCGATGTACGATAAACACAAACAAACCACTCAAGACAATGTCCTTATACAGTCCAATACAGCAAAAGCAAGTGAAATGATATGGTGTGAAGATGAGAACCGCGAGAACAGCTTCCATAGAAAATGAGTGAAACAGCCCTACCAGTAGTCCTGAGCAGCGAGGGGTGAGATTTCCAAGAGCGCTACTTTTGAAGACACATGAGAATTAATTCACCATTATAACACGACAGGCAGGCACGAGACAGTCCATACATCTAACGTGAAATGAACCAGTGCACAATTGACTTTTTAGACGACACGTTGGACAGGATACAGAAAACACAGATCTCCTTTTGTTCTGTCAGGCTTCCCTTTTCAACTTTCCCGCTGGCTTCTTTCTTCCCCAGCAGCCCCTACTTCCATTACCGTCAACCCCCTTGGGCTGCTGGGAAGTGAAGTTGCCCCCACGGTAGCACTGCTACAGGATTATTCTGGTTTTTGACTTCCTGGATTCCTTACTTTGACCTCAGTAAACTACTATTTTTTTGGAAACTCTGACTGGTGCCTCTGGTTTCTTTAGTTACCTCTGATCTGTTAGGATTCAAACTACTAGCAGAATGCAGAGGTAAGACCTAACTCTGTTGTCTGTGACATTCGTAATAATTGATTAACCGCATTGTAATAATGGGAAGGTGAGATGTGTTATACTGTCTGCTATACATCTTGAGTGTTCTTTCTGCAGAGCGCTGAAAGGAAGTAAGACCAGGGAAAACAGTTGGCCAAAACTAATGAGGTAAGGCCAGTTTCTTTTTTGGTCAGTCCTTACGCTGGCTGGTTGTTGCAATACTGACAATCTCGGTGAGCTTTGCTGACAATGACCCCAAGTCCAGATTTAAGCCAAACATTATTGTGTTATGGCAGTCAGGCACAGCTTTAACAGAGACAACATCTTTCTGCAACATCATGAAGTCAGCCATCAAAGCATTCATATCAGTCTGGGGCTCAGTGTGATTCTGCTTAATGATAACATGTAAAATACTCACCTGCTTAACAACAATTTTTTTCATCCCTTCAACAAAATAAGTCATAATAGGAGAGATGGTGTCTGAAATTGAGACACCTTCAGGGCATGGTGCTTTTTTAACTGGCCTCCTAAGAGAAGAATGGAGTCTTCTTTGTGACATAGCCATTGTAAGATGTGTGAGAGATCTCCATTTCTGCTTCCAGCTGGGAAAACCAGCACTATGAAGAAATCTATATAATTTCATAAAGTGGCAAAAGTCTACATTAAGTAACTTTCATTTTCTCTATTTATGGCGATTGATTATTTTTCAACAAATAACCCAAACATGGCTGCTGCAATAAAGTAAATAATACAATTTATTCATAACATAAGGAAAACATATATGCAAATATATATAGTGTGGACTGGCAGATGCCCGGAACCACAGATGCAATTACATCACAACAATCATAGGTTGAAATGAGCTTATTTATATTTAAGAAAGTACCTTCCTATAGGTCTCTTCTTCCAAACAGCATAATATCAGGCACAGTTCCTTTATTTGCTTCTCACTTCACATCCAGGAAAGTGCTGTCCTCCTGACTCCAGTTCCCTAATTGAGGTGAGATGGCTTGTTTTATGTTGGGTTTGGGAGTACTTCCTGAGTCACAGCATCACATGGTGGAAGCACTTCCAGGTAAGGTTGAAATGCCTCAAAGCAGGGACACCTACTTTTCGCAGCCATGTTTGGCAGCACCCAGAGCAAGCAGTAGGGCTGCCCAATAGGACTACAATTCCAGGTTGCTCCAGTGGTGTGCACATGTGTGGTCCAGTAAAGGGATGCTGTCTTCTATCCCCTTGGAAGAGTATATAGCCCTGCTAGACAATCCCTCCCTCTTATTCCTTTTCCCTGTTCCACACAGGAAATGTAGGAGCAAGCCTCCTAGTTGGAAGTTCCATCCATTTACAGCCTCCATCCACTATACAAACCATCCAGCCAGGCAAGGATCCCTCCATCCTATTTGGGAAGTCAGTCCATTCTTGCCATCAATTACAATGGATATATACATATATAGCTCAATTTGCTCGCCAACCCCCAGCGGGCGTTGTGCGCTAGCCACCTCGTGGCTCTGCCACTCGCGTATAAGGATGCAGATGTACAGATTTATTTTCATGGAAATTGTTACATATGCATAATAGACCTAACTATTTTACATTACAGCGAGTAATTAACCATAGTAAAAAATAGTACGTAATAAATTGAAAGAAAATTACATTTCATATTGCGTTAGAGGTATTTGTTGAGTTATATACATTTATTAAAATTCTGTTTGAATTTTAAATTAAAATGCAACCACTTTTTAAACTTACACTTTTACTGTAAAACTTCAGTAAAAACAATATTTGGAATTAACTTCTCATCAATATTGCTTTGAAATTTGATTCTGTGTTTGGAGTTAGATCATGACAATGCAACATATAACTGGCCATGATTGAATATTGTTTCTTTTTCTCTAATAAATAACCAGACTTTTTCAAATGTTTGTCCCTGTGATTTGTTAATTGTCATAGCAAAAACTATTCTAACAGGAAACTGCAAACGTTTTAATATAAATCAAGATCTCCTTTGGTGTGTAATTTCTCCTATAGAAAAAAGCACATATTGCAACTTATGAATTCTACATGTCAGCTTAGTTTGATATTTTATGCTCTTATACAACAAGGCACACAATTTCTAAATTCTGATCTCTCTTTTAACATATTCAAGATGGATACATTCTTTAACTACATTAAGTTTCTATCTTCTGCACAGTGATTTTGTCATTAATATGATCACAGTTAGTGTACACTCAGGTTGCCCTTCTAAATAAAAAGGAATCACTCCAGCCTTTTGTTGTGGCCCAACCCGAGGCAATAAGTGTCCTGCTATATGGAGCAGAGTTATGGCCAGGATGGGAGCAGGGAGAGCATATATAGAGAGAAAAGATTTGGTGTTTGCAATGAGTGTTGATATTTTGCAATTGGGTTCTTATGTTCACATACGCCCAACTTTGAATACCTTTTGTGTTCACATAAGCCCAACCTGGTGCAAAGTTTTATTCATCAAGGTTGCCAATCACTGAGTTATGGCTCTTTGTTCACTTGACCAAGTCATTAAGTGATGTGTCATGGAGACATCTCTACATGTCACTTTGCCTGTGATTGATCAGTCTATTCAGATAAGACCCATAATCTGCATTCCAAATAAGCCATGTGAGAAGATAACTGTCACTTGAGCTAAAGTTAAGAGTGACTTGCAGCTGCTTCTTAAGCAAAGAAATTGTGCATCAAAGCAAAGCAAAATGGGTGATGCTAGTATATCCCACACCATATTTGATAATGTGAAGGTAAGGTGAATCTTACATACTGTTTTGATAAAGTTTAGATGGCAACAGCAATCAGTGCTGATTTAAGCAACCGTTAGCACCACACTATCACCTTGCCATTGTCATACAGTTATTACCCCTGCTGCCCTTCATGTCACATAAAAGTCCTGTGAAGTATTGTATCATCACTCTCCGCCTATTTAAGATGGCAACTGCTGGAATCCTAGGTTAGGATAAGTTAAAAACAATATATGGGTGTGCTTTATGCATTTTTGGGTTTGGGAATCTTTTCATTAGTTTAACCTATTTGTCTTCTGGTCTCATTTTGACTATAGAGTATGGCATAATATTTTGGTTTTGTTGTTAGTAAAATTTGTTTTTATTGTTTCCAAACCAAGCCAACCCACATACTTTGACTTCTGCCTGCTTCATTAGCCTAGTCTTTTCCTCTCACTCTCAGTGATTTATTTTGTTTCTTACGGGGTGTTTCATGATAATAGTAAGTTAATTATACAGTGGATATCAAAAGTCAAAAAACATTTACGGAAATTTCAGCCTTTTTTTGTAAAGGTTAAAATCAAAGCATATATGTTTTTGCCTTTAATAGGATCATTTAGTGAGAACTTCAGCAAAATTACACCTTTTATTGGCTAACTAGAAAGATTACAATATGTAAGCTTTCGAGACAATTTAGGCCCCATCTTCAGGCAAAATGTACATGTGTCAATCTGCTTAACTCCTCACTATACCCATAATGGTCTAACATGGTACAATGCCATAGTACTAGGATCGCTTAATAATATTTAAGAAAAAAAAAAATTTATATTTTTTAGTAATCACAATTTTTTTTAATGATTTCCACTTATTTGTTCTTATGTTCTAAAATAAAAACCTTTAACACCTTGTTTGCATAAGGGCTCGTTTATAATTCACGATCAGAATGCAGATGCACACGCATCATGGCTGCCACGCGTTCCCAGCATTCATTTGACGTGTCCTCTGAGCAGGAAAGAAAAATATGACATGTGTGCAAGTTGCAGTACCAGCTAAAAGGCAGGGGGCACAGTGCGATAAAAGTTGGAATGTGACGTCAGAGTCTCTCGTTACTATCTACATATGACAGAAAGCCACTTTGCGGATCCTACGAGATCGATGTGCGCGCTTCAATGTTTAATGAATGGTTCAATATAGTGAAGCAAAAAGCCGACATACAGATGCATTTGTAGTGCTTTTATATTCAAGCGTTGCATATTCCCGATCATAATGACATGATACATTTAAAAAGTCTCACATACCATCTTTTGTGCCATCTTTTTTTCTGGGGCTTCCTCCTGACCTGACAAGAGCGGCAAACATCTATAGATCACCACGCAGAACACATTAAATGTATGATATTCCAACTCTCTGCACATTTAAAATCCTTTAATTTATACTTGATATCACTTTCATGATGAAGTGCATTAAAGTATGTATGTTACATTTTACATAAAAATCATTAATTTCATTTAAATAATGAATACTATTAATAATTGCACACATGGGGTTGACACGGTGGCGGAGCGGTAGTGCTGCTGTCTCGCAGGGAGTCACGTCACTGGTATTACCACCCTGGAGTTTACATGTTTTCCTGCTGGGTTTCTAGTCTGCTCCGGTTTCCTTCCAAAGATATGCAGATTTGGTGGTACTAAAATGATGCTAGTGTATGTGAGTGCTTGTATTCACCTTGCGATAAGCTGATGCCCCGTCTAGGGATTGTTTCTGCCTCGTGCCCAATGCTAGCTGGAATGGGAACATACCTGGATTGATGTATTTAATCATTAAACATCCTTTTCAGAGATATTGCAGTAAGGTGTCATCGAAATTTAATGAGTGTTCCAAGCAATTCACAATACAGCGAAGCCGAACCTGTTCTCACTGTGATGATATCTCACACTACCATCTGGAGGATTCCTCCAGATTTACGTAAAGAACGTAAAGTATAAACAGTAAAATTCTTGTGTAGCAGGAGCATCCGCTGGAGCATGTGTCACATTGAGTGAAGTATAAACCCGGCCTAAGATGCACAAGCTTATAGTGAGTGTTGCAACTGTGCTCATATTTAATTATATATATTGCATGCTATGCATTTTGTGTGTGTGTGTTTCACTTGCCAATTCACTTGAATTGTACTATTGTCAGCTGTTCCGAGTAGATTTGCATTATTAAGTTTATTATATAGAAAATCACCCGAAAAATCCCAGACCATTGAAAAGTGTGCGAACTGATGACATGAAGGATCGTCTTTGCGCCAAACTGGAATTGTCCCCGCATAAATCAAAGTCACCCAGATGATCTGGATCTGCATAATTAGATCTGGACCACCCTGTATATACTGTATGAAGAAAACAGAGAGAGCACTAACCCTAAACCTAATTAAGAAGTTGTTTAAAACTAAGTCTGGGGAAATTCATTTATTTTAATATAGTATTAGTAAATGACCTCTGATTTTAAAATAGCAATAATTTGACTTGATTCCTACCCTAAAAAATCATTTGAATAGGAAATTAAAAGAAACAGAAATTGAGATGTTAAAAGAATCCAAAATGGCTTGACTGTGGTGTATATTAAAACTTAGATCAATTAGATCAATTATAGGATTAGGCAGGGCTATATTAGGCGACAGCCTAGGAACCTCTGACTGACTTTAAGGCCCCTCTTCAGGAGAATTTAAGTAATTGGATTAAGTTTTTTTAACAGCAATTCTATGACTTCTTAGGAAAAGGAAACTATCATTACTTTATAAAAGAACCTTACTTTATCCTTTACTAATAATGAGCAGATTAATGAGCAGCTTACGTGATCAAATGACTGCAGTTTCCAAGAAAAAAAGTAATTGGATTAATTTCTTAGTATTGTTGTTTTATGATTGTAAACTATATTAACTGCATGAATGGACTGGCCATTGGGACTAATGGGACCAACCCCGTGTCCCTCTCTCTCTGTGCTATGCAGTTAAGTCACAAGCTGTTACCTTCAACCTTTGTTATGTATTCTTTAATATTATTGCCAACTCTTATTTGTTTTTCATTTCATAGAACTTTCTTTTTGTCGTCTTCTAAAGCACTTTGAGCTGCATTGCCTATATGAAAATGTACCATATAAATGAATGTTGTTGTTGTGGTAAAATTGAGAGAGAGGGGGAGAGGTGACATGATTGGCCCACGCTACCTCCTCGGCGCCCCGTCAACGTGATTGTGCTAACTCCCATCCACCCTGCATGAGAAATGAGTAGATGCAGAAAACATTATTTTTTAAAATCAAATAAACAAGTTAATGATTTGTATGCAAAAGACTACAGCAGTACCAACATGAAGCAGTCAGTATAATGAAATTAATTTTTGCACACAGAAAAGTTAACAGAAATGCATCACAAAATATCACTAGCATACACTAAATATTGTATTAATCAGCAATTGTTATGGTGAAGGCTGTATTGAAAAATGTAAGGATGTCCAGGGTTAACAAGATGCCATATTCAGAACATTTCTCTTTGATTCAATTTTTCTCCCCCATGAATCTAAACTGTTCTAATTTACGAGGACACAAACTTTCAGGCATGTTCAGTAGCATTAACATTAGCTGGCAAGCTGTGAACAGACGTTTAATTTGGACTAAAACCTTTCTTTGTCCATGCTAGATGCTCATCCGTTATTTTTTTATAAGTTGAGGTAAAGCATCTGCAATGGAGCAGAGCAGAGCTAGTGAGAAGAAGGACTAAAAAGGAGGTGCAGGAATATCAGAGGGTCAGAGGGACACAGCCTGTGTCTTTATGAGAGTGATTCCTCCAGGGGTTCCTGAGTTAGTCCTGGATTTGGTTCCCTGTAGTGCAGAATTTCCTCCAATCCAGTTTCTTTTAATCAGACTTGAACTCCTAAGTAAGGTGTTATTTTCAAAGTCCTATCTTTTTTGGTATCAATCCAGAAATTACAAGCTGGGTAAGCTAATTTTTTATTAGATGAGGCAAGAAAGTGTGTGTTAGATGAATAAAAAAAATATTTATGATATTGTAATATTTATAATATTAGGTTATGTTTCATGTTTTGGTTATTTAAGTCAGTATTTACTAATAAGGTAACACGTGCATACCACTATAATAGTTGTCCTTTGCAAATTAATTGTTGTTGGCCTTGGGGATCATTAGTTCTGTTTCTGGATATAATTAAGAGAGCAAACTCACAGAGCCTCAGTGGTGATACCACTATTGAGAAAGATCATTTAAACTAGAATGAACAAGAAGATAACAAAATAACTTAAAATTCAATTGAGTGTTTTGGACTTTATGGTTATAGACTTTCATTACTATGAAACTGGACTCTTTGTTCACAAAGAGATGTACGAAACCCATATACTTTATTACAAGGACTGTATTGCCCAAACTAAATCTAACTATTATACTCACATTATCTCTTCCAATGAAGGCAACACCAAGTCATTGTTTTCACTACTTAACAATATCACACAACCCCCGGATTCTTTACTTTCTCACCTTTACTCAACTGAATTTTGTAATTCCCTCTTTGTACGGCTTTCTCCAGTACTTCATTTGAATTTCATTCACCAACTTACTCATTTTCACCTTTTTAGCTTCCTACTTTCTCAGAAATTTCAGATCTTGTCTGTAAGTCTAAGCCATCCAACTGTCAACTGGACCCACTCCCTACAGTTCTGGTCAAAGCCTGTCTCCCCTCTCTTGTCCTTCTTATCTCTGCTATAAACCACTCTTCTCTCACTACTGGTACTGTTCCTTCATCTTTTAAAACTGCTGCAATAACCCCAATACTGAAAAAACCTGGTGCCGATCCGACTAATTTCAGTAATTTTCGTCCTATTTCTAATCTACCCTTCATTTCCAAAATTCTTGAAAAAATAGTGGCTATTCAACTTCATTTTCATTTATGTCAAAATAATCTGTATGAACAGTTCCAGTCTTATTTTCTTCCCCTCCACAGTACAGAAACAGCACTTATAAAAATTACTAATAGCCTCTTTATGGCAGCTGATTCTGGTTTAATTACTATTCTCATCCTCCTTGATCTGAGTGCAGCCTTTGACACTATTTGTCACACTACTCTTCTCAATGGATTATCTTCGATTGGCATTACCCACACTTCACTAAATTGGTTCAAATCCTACCTCTCAGGCTGCACTCAATTTGTTCAGCTTAAAACTTCCACATTCCAACCCAACACTGTTACTTCAGGTGTGCCCCAGGGCCATGTCCTGGGGCGCCTCCTTCTCATTATGTACCTCCTTCCCCTTGGTAATATCTTTCGTAAATATCACAATAGCTTCCACTGTTATGCTGATGACACCCAACTCTATCTCACTAGCAAACCTACTGCTTCCTTTCCACCATCCTCACTTATTGATTGCATAGCAGAAATCAAATCCTGGTTTTCTTCAAATTTTCTTAAATTAAATAGTGACAAAACTGAGGTTCTCCTCATTCGTACAAAATCAACATTATCCAAAACTGATCATTTTTCATTTGTTATTGATAATTCCTCTCTCTCCCGTTCCCCACAGGTTTTGAGTCTGGGTGTCCTCCTTGACAGTACTTTATCCTTTCAGTCCCACATCAATAACATCTCCTGGTCTAAATATTTCCACTCGCGTAACATTAATCATATTCGCCCCTCCCTCACTCCCCACACCACTGCTATCCTTGCTCATAGCCTTGTCACTTCTCGTCTGGATTATTGCAATTCCCTTTTCTTTGGTCTTTCTCACAAACCTCTTTATAAGCTTCAACTGGTCCAGAATTCAGCTGCCCGCATCATTACTAGAATCCCCTCTATTCACCATATCACTCCCGTTTTGCAGCGGCTTCATTGGCTTCCAGTTCAGTTTTGAATTCAATTCAAAATTCTCCTACTAACTTTTAAGGCTATCCACAACCTTGCCCCTCCATATCTGTCTGACCTCCTTCATGTTGCCATTCCCTCCTGTACCCTTAGATCCTCTTCCTCCATCCACTTGACTGTCCCCTTCGTCCTTCTTACCACTATGGGGAGCAGATCATTCAGTTGCTCTGCTCCCCAACTTTGGAACTCACTACCACCGGAGCTTAGAAATATTGAATCATTTTCACTTTTCAAATCTAAACTTAAAACTCGTTTGTTTAAGACTACTTTTTCTCTTTAATTAGAATTGCTCTGTCTGATTTTAACTTTTGTATTTTACTTTTGTTTATAATCTGTGTTTTGTCTATTGTTTGGTGTCCTTGAGTGTTTAGAAAGGCGCCTACAAATAAATAAAATGTATTATTATTAAAATGTATTATTACAATACCAAATTGAAGAACTTCCACTTTATTTTATCCAAATGTGCATTTAAGCAGTCCTAAGTCAAAACTCAGTTTAACATACTAAAACAGAGACTTACCAAATTTATACTCTTAATTTTAGAAGTCAGATATTAGAATTTATTTAATTTCATCAACAAAACTAGCTATGTTTTGTCCCATTTGTCAGTTTATTTAATCTCTGCTCTCCAAATGTATGACAATCCATCACTTTTAGGTCATGATTGGGCAAGTGATGTCACTTTTGGGTAAAGTGCATACATGAAACATCCACAGTATAGTGTGGCTCATACCAATGATTTCTTCAAAACACAATTTTATGCATTAGTGCAAGTAATAAAACCTATTTTATGACTTGGTATTGGGCATTTTGCTGAAACCTTGGTCAGATCCGGACACAGTTCTCTAATAAGACACAATCTCCAAATGTTTTCATTTAGCTTATTCAGAAACCTGTAGAAACCACATAGCAATGGTACTGCTTATATATCATCTGCCATCAGTCTCTAATATTGTTGTGGAACAAAAATGAACTCTGCTCCTGCTTGTAAGGATTCTCTCCACTATACCTTCCAAAGAACTCTTAGTGGTAACATGACAGTAGAAAGAACAGGTTTCAAGTAAGATAGATGAAAGTGCCACTGTGTTAAAATATATTAATTTATTTTTGCTGAGGGCCACTAACCTTAAGCTCCTCATGTTAAACAGCAAACTGTAAATCTCCAAACTCCAGTAAACTTAATCTATCTTGTGGTCATGTTAGATAATCTATGATGATAATATAAATTAGTCCTGTCAATATATTTTTTTACTTTTTTTTCCTTCTTTGTTGTTTGTATGCATGAATCACTCTTAATGTCAAAGTCAAAGAACACAATGAAATTTGACACTAGAATACAAGTCACATGTTAAGTAATAGAAAAAATTGTAGAAATTTCTAGGATAACTTGAGTTTAATTTTTGAAATTAATTTGAAGGGTGTTCTGATAGAATTTTGGCATGTAAATATCCATTGATCCTTAAAATGATGGCTGCTGCCTAATGCTATGACTTGTCCAATGCACAAAAAGCACATAATCAGTGCACAACAACTATATGTGCCTGAGTGTAGAGAAATAATGTGGAAAACTATCTTTAAGTAAAAATTGGGATGGTGCATTTTGGCATATCAGATACAGAGAAAATGGTCAAATGGAAAACCGCTTTTAGTCAAGGTAAAGTGAAAAAGTAATACTTTTGTGGTATGTTTTATTTTATACAGAAAATAATGAAAATGAAGGGATCACAATTTAGTTAACACAAGAATAAAGGAAGGATTCACAGGGCATTTATGAACTTATGATGTTAAGCAAGATGTAACAAATCACATCTCTCTGAGTTACATTTTAAACATTTAGCATTACTTCCCAAACTTTGTTTTAATCCCAGTATGTTTACTAACAGATACAGTGTATATAGAAGAAAATCTATATTTGGAGTTGCTGGGAATGTTTCTTATTCTGGCCAGAATGAGAACGAGCTAGGCAATGAACCTTACAGTATATAATGCAGAAGGCTTGCGGATGAAGGAAGAGGGCCTTTGGGAAAAATGCAAAAGTAATCTTGTGAATAGGTAGGGGTCAGAAAACTTGAAGCCAAAAACAAAGGCAATTGACAAAAACAAAATTAAAAAAAAAAATCACCATCAGAAAACATTGCAGAGAAGCTCCTAACTGTAACTAAATAGTTATATACCTAAATATAAAATAATATGCAGCAATGTTGATGTTTTTCTATATGAATCCAAATGCTTGGACACAAGATAATGTAAGCCTCCATTTTAAACAGTCTTTTGGCACTTGTGCCTCATACCACATCGACATCTGACTACATGCCTCATAACAGAGGTCACTGATGTAAAGAACTGCCAAAAGTGGCGCTCATTGGGAAACATTATAAAAATGCATCCTTCGGCATATAACAATACAATGCAAAAACTGAATTTAAATGATAATAATAATGTAAGAAAAAACACAATATACGTAATTATGTTTCCAAACTTCTAATATGACCATTCCATTTCTGCCATTTTAGCATCTTTTAGCATGTATTTTGGGTATTTGTTTGATTATTTTATCTGTCTTATGTTTTGGTGTCATGTACTTGATAATGCACCTGTCCAAGTACAAATGCAAAATGGTTTTATAGTGAAATGGGGGAGCTACATGTCCAAAAGGTATTGTCATTTCTCCATGGTGTAACTGAAATTTATACAACTATCCTTAAGGTAAAGTCTGTAATGTGCACTTTAATCACATCTGAATTGTTTGATTTGTAATTTTAAACTGTGGAGCAGAAAAAGCACAGTACAACATAAGAACATAAGAAATTTGACAAACAAAAGAAGAACATTCAGTTCCATTTGTTTAGCTAATAGCTAAGCTGTCCCAATATCGCTTAAAGGTTGTCAAAGTTTCTGCTTTGACTGCATGTCTCTTTAGTTTGTTGCAGAATCCCACAACTCTTTGAATAAAGAAGCACTTCCTGGCTTCAGTTTTAAACGCACTTCCCCTTAATTTCCAGTGATGTCCTTAAGTAGGTGATTCAACCTTAAGCTGAAAGAATGTTGCTGTATTTACTTTATCAATGCCTTTCATGATTTTAAATACAGTGGTACCTCAGTATACGTCCACTTTGGAATAAAACCAACTTGGTATACATCCTGTTTGGACGCGGAAAATTTTGCTTGGTATACGGCCTTTGTTTGGAATGCAACTCGCATGGTAGAACTCCGCGAGCTGCCCATGTTTACCTCTCACGACTGCCCACGAGCTGACGTCAGTACACCAGTTGCTAGCATTCAGTGGACAACCCGCGCTATAACTCTATGTGAATTTTCATGTGATTTTGTGTTTTTCCACGTAAATTTGAATTGATTGTTGAAAAGTATGAAGGCGGCATGCGTATCTGGGACTTGGCTGCTGCATACCGTATGCCGAGAATGACGGTATCTACGATTGTGAAAAACAAAGACGTTATTAAAAAGTAAAGTGAGGTTAAATTTTCATTTATCTAATTGCTTTTGTATTTATGTATTTTAGTATTAAGCAGTGTTTAAATTATTATATACAACCCCATCAATGTATAATATGCCAATAACAATAGGATTTCTTTTCATGGGAACGGATTAATCATTTTCCCTTTATTTCTTATGGGAAAAATTTGTTTGATATACGTCCTGTTTGGTATAAGTCAAAGGGTCTGGAACAGATTAAGGAAGTATACCGAGGTACCACTGTACCTGGATTAGGTCCCCATGCAGTCTCCTCTGTTTGAGACTAAACAGCTTTAATTCTCTGAGTCTGTCAGAGTAGGACATGTCCTTAAGTCCTGGGATGCACTTAGTTGCTCTCCTCTGCACATCTTCAAGTGCTCTTATATCTTTCTTGTAGCGTGGTGACCAAAAATGCACATAATGTTCCAGATGTGGTCTTTCTAGTGCATTATGTAGTTTGAGCATAATGTCCCTTCACTTAAATTCAACAGTTTTTATGATGTAGCCTAACATTTTATTTGCCTTTTTACTTGCTTCTGTGCATTGCTTAGTGAATGAAAATGTTGTGTCAACATAAACCCCTAAATCCTTTTCAGAGGCTGCTCCCTGTACGACAGCGTCTCCCATCTTGTATTTATAATTGATGTTGCTTTTGCTCATGTGTAGCACTTTGCTCTTTTCTACATTGAACTGTATTTTTCAGGTGTTTGTCCAGTTCGGAGGGTTGTCCAGGTCTTTTTATATTCTTTTCTGACCTCCTCTGCATCTGCTATTCCTCCAATTTTAGTGTCATCTGTGAATTTGACAAGTTTACCAACTATGCCAGAATTTATGTCATTAGTATAAGTCAGAAAAAGTAACAGTCCAAGGACAGACCCCTGAGGGACTCCATTGATGACATTACTTCATTGAGAGCATTCTCCTTTTATTTGTACTCTTTGTCTCCTGACGGCTAAACAACTGGAAATCCAGTTTTGTAGGTTACCTCTGATGCGTACAGCTTCTAGTTTCAGAATTAATCTTTGGTGTGCAACTATATCAAAGACCTTTTGAAAGTCTAGGTAAATTATGTAGTATCCTTTGTTTTTGTCTATCTATTCTGGTTGCTACTTCAAAAAAATCTAAAAGATTGCTTTGGCGGGATATTCTTCCAATAAACACATGCTGGCTGCTTGTTAGAATATTATTTTCTTTTAGGTAATTTTCTAATTTATTTATTTTCTATCATATTATTTATCCCAACAGGTCCATGGGTTTTTTTAGTCTTTTACATATTGAGGGCTTGAAGCACATCTCACTCTTCTGCTTCAAAATCTATTAACTCAGAGTTTGTTTTCACGTCTGCATGAGGTATTCCACTTATTTCATTCTTCATAAATACTTGGGTGAAATATTTGTTCAGTTCATTTACTGTTTCCTTATCATTTTCAGTAATTTCTTCATTCATGTCCCTAAAGTTTCCTAATTTTTTTTAATCATCTTTTATTATTATGCTATTCGCTTTGGCTTCAATAGCGATTTTGATTTCGGTTTCTCTCTTGACATTTCAGATGCTTTTTATGATCTCTTGCTGTAGTTTCCGGTAACTTAGAATTATCTGGCTTTTCTTTAATTTTCTTGCACAGTGATCTTTTTAGTTTAAATTTTTTAACAATACAGTGAACCCTCGTTTATCACGGT
Source organism: Polypterus senegalus (assembly GCF_016835505.1). Lineage (NCBI taxonomy): Eukaryota > Metazoa > Chordata > Cladistia > Polypteriformes > Polypteridae > Polypterus > Polypterus senegalus. The sequence continues at coordinate 156,593,229 of NC_053156.1, read as the reverse complement.
TAATACGTTCCAGACTCTACTGCGATAAATGAATTTTTGCGAAGTAGGATTCTTTATTTATAAATCGAATATTTTCACAGTTAGAGTATAGATAACCTTTTTACGACCTTCTAAATACGTTTTTTAACATTATTAGAGCAACACCCATTAGTCACCATTACACAAGTATTACCCAATATAAGAGAAAAGACATTAGACGTTACAAATATCATATTATTATTATTTTACTGTACATTTAATTAACACCGTTCTTACACACAACCACTAACCTATGAAGGCACGACCTCAGTAGGAGAGTCTTAAGGTGGTGCAGTATCTTGAGCAGGCGTGTCGTTGCCTTCTTCCGCTGAAGCTGTACTAGGAGTAGGCAGTGGGTGTCTGGGTGCGCGGCTGAAGAACATTGTGATAGGCAGTTGCTGGCGCTGTCTTTTCATATGCGTGAGGAGACTTTTGTAGGGTTCTATCGCTCCATCAAGTGCATTCTGGAACTGCAATGCACGCATCATTTGTGGGTCCCATTCACCAATCATGTCCTGTACTTCCTTAATAGTTCTCACAACTTGCAAGAGACGCTCAAGTGTAAGGCCAACTTCCACCTCCTAACCCCCAGGAACCTCTGGCTGCTCTTCCTCCTCCTCCTCACTCGCAGATTTAGTCATTTCCACCAGATCCTTGTCAGTTAAGGGGTTCAAATGTGTCTCCAGCAGCTCATCCACGTCATCACAGGTCATATCCGCAAAACCTTCTCCTGTCAGCATGTGGGCTAGCCTAACTGCCTTATCCACTGCCAAGTTGCTCATATACTCTAGGGTGAATCCTCTGTAGTCGTGGACAATTTCAGGCCACAACATCTTCCAGCTGGCCTTCACGGACTCCGTCTTTATGTCCTTCAATGCAGTCTGGATGTTCTTCAGACAGGTTGCGATGGTATACTGCCGCCAGTACTCCTTCAGCAAAAAGTTTTCCTCAAGGTTCATGCCTTTGACGAGGTGCTGCAGGGTGTTTTGCGTGTAGAGGGCTTTGAACGCGCGAATAATGCCTTGATCCATGGGCTGGATCAGCGAAGTGGTGTTGGGAGAAAGGAACTTGATCCGCACACCGCCATAGGATAGGTCTTGCGCATGACCTCCAGCATTGTCCATGAGGAAAAGGACATTAAACTCGAGACTCCGTGAGATACAGCTTGACTTGGGGGATGAAGCACTCGTGGAACCAGTCCGATGACAGCTGTTTCATGATCCAGCCCTTGTTGTTGTGCATCCAATGCACTGGCAGCTTGTTCTTATTTTTATTCTTCGGGGCTCTAGGGTTCTTGGCTTTATAGATAAGGGCCGGCTTGAGCAAAAATCCCTCAGCATTTCCACACATAACAATTGTCACATGATCCTTATATGCCTTGAAGCCACGGACCTTGGCCTCATCCTTGAAAATGAATGTCTGGGAAGGCATTCTTTTCCAGAACAGTCCTGTTTCATCCATATTGAACACCTGTTCTGGATGATACTTGCCCTCCTCAAGGATGAGTTTGAAGGATTGTTCACGTAGTCCTGTGCTGCAGGCTGGTCAGCAGAGGCAGCTTCTCTGTGGAGAACGACACTCTTCAGATGAACTTCTCAAACCAACCCTTGCTCGCCTTGAAATCCATGAACGTTGCAGAAGAGGGTCCTGGTTGAAGTTCGTCCGCCATAAAGCGCTGATAGAGCTGCCTTGTCTTCTCCCGGATGACCAGTGAATCCAGCGGAATGTTTTTCTTGCGGCTGTCGCTGATCCAAACGGCTAGGACAGACTCCATTTTCACTATGAACTTATTACGACTTGTCATGACGCGCTTTGCTTCCTTGTTGAAAGAGACAGTAGCCGTTTCACGGATGTTCTTTTCATCTTTACGGATGGAGCAAACAGTAGACTCATTCAAGTTGTAATGCTGGGCAACCTCCATGATTTTCTTGCCATCTTTGATCATATCCAAGAGTTTCACCTTCTCCTGGATGGTAAGCATCTTCCTTCGGTGCTTAGTTTTATTGTCAGAAGGCTTAGAAAAAGCAGCATGTTTAGGAGCCATCATGGGGCTTAGATAAAAGTTCTCAGAAAGCGCATGCGTAGTGACGTGTGTATGAGAAAAAATCGCGATAGAGTGAAGCCGCGAAAGTTGAAGTGTGATACAGCAAGGGATCATTGTACTCCTATTTAACAATTTTAGACATATATTTTTTAGCCTTTTTGTTTTGTTGTTTTTTGAAATAAACTATTTTTTGAGCCTGGGTCAGAAGATCTCTCAAGTGACACCAACTGTCATTTATAGTTGCTGAGTTTTTGCTTTGCTATTTGATGTTATGTACATACTTCCTCATCCTTTTGAAGTTTGCTTTCCTCAAGTTATAAGTCTTTGTTTTGGTGTATATTTGTGTGTTTTCAAAAATTATCTCAGATTTTACCATGTTGTGATCACTGTTGCTTAAAGTATCAGTAACTTCTGTTCTTGTTACTGTGTATTTATTGGTTGAAAAGATGACTTCTAGACAGGTGTCACCATGTGTTGGCTTGAGACAAACTGGATAAAAAACAGTCATTTGCTATCTGTACTAACTTGCTGAGATTTGTCTTGATTTAACAGCAGATATGTAATATTTAGAAGTGTGTGATGCAGCTCTTTATGCTATCACAGGGATGAAGTTGAATGCCACACATTTTTGGTTGTTAACCTTAGCAACAGTATAGCAACAGATGGTGATGCTCATAAACAAACATGGAAAAGGTATGAAACAAAAATAACATTCTTAAAATATTTTTAGATGATAATAAGAAATACAGATACACATTGCATGTGTTATACAATCTGCAAATTAAAGAAAAGTAACATAAAAAGAAGCAAAATAAAGAAGAAAAAATGTATAGCACAAGCAAATGATAAAACAGTGATGCTGGCTGCAACACGACTCTTGCAGAAAGCACACAGTCTCATAATAAATTCAGTGGCTCCTGCATCCACAAATGTCTTGTACAAAGGACTGTGTTGCTTCTCCTTTTCTTTTCCTGGAGCCCCAGGCTTCCTTTACACTTTACTAGAACTTTTGAACATGAAATTTTTGCCCACATTGCCAAAAGACAGGTGCCTTTATTAGAATTTGTGGGGTAAAACCTTCTGCGGCAGCTCCATTACAGGCACTGGACTCAAGCTACAAAAGCGTAGTTTGTTCTGTTCATCAGTAAAATGATACCTGCTGCCACTGAGCTAAGAGTGTAAGGCCCCCTCAGGAATACTTCCTTGGCCATTTTCACCTGCATAGGCTGGGAAAAAGGCCAGTAAGAGTAATGTGGCTGAGTCTCCACTTTAGGAGCAACAACTCATGAGAAAAGAACCCTCTAAGAGAACTAAAACGACACACAACCTTTCATATTAACCTGCTAAAGAAATGGCATTCAAGGAAGGAAATGAAATATGTTCCTCATTAAACAGAGTAATATTTTCTTATCTACAAGCCCAAAAATCGTAATCCAATATGAGTTTAGGTTCAGCACAGCAAAGCCCTATGCAAAGCAAAAATACAGAGAACCTGTTCAGAAACCAACCAGGATACAGAGACAGTTTCACATAAAACTTATCACAGTCCTTCATATAAAAGAAAAGATATATTATTGCATTGCATTGGCATTTAAATCAATGAAGAAAATCAAACCGCAGCCTTGACAAAGCTGCTGCTCTTTTTGCTCTTTATGAACCATTTAGTGTGAGGAAAGCAAAAGGATGCAAGCAAACAAACTAACAAAGTTTTCATTTTTAACACAAAAGTACAATCGATTATGGAAGAATCAAGTCCACCCAATACAATTGTTTTCAGACCTTACTACAGTGGTATACTACATCTTTTTAAACTGATTTTTTCCTAGATAAACTTACACTGACAAATCTTTTAAAGAAAATCAGCCTCAGGCGAGGTAACGTGTGAGGATGCCTTTGTGTCCATGAAAATCTGTAAGCAGGGCTAGCTTTACAACAGTTTGATGGATGCCCCAGCACCTCCATCAGCTTTTATCCATTGAGGAGACCCCACATAAATTATGCTTCTTCGCCTGACCTGCCCAGGAGATCATCAAATAGTAGGCAATGGAGAGAGCAAGAGAAAGAAACTCATGAACAGAAGTCAGTGGGTTCATCCATTTCTTCTGATTCGTGCCACAATATTAACTGAAATAGCATCAACTGCAACTGCTTTGAGAGCTCGTTTATTGAGCTGCCTCCTTGATTTGGGTAAACTGCAGTTCCTATTATCCTATTACCAAATTTGTTACCTTTTACAAAGGTATTCCTTAACTTGACCTATGCTGATATAATTTTCATTCAAGTGTTTTATATATGGAAATGTACACTACTTAGTTCTCTATTACTAAGCATTTTCTGCGTTGTTGCTTCTTTTTAATTTGCTCAGCTAAAGTCAAGGCAAGCAAAGTTTACAAATGTTGTGTAAAATTAGAGCAGGAAAGCAAAATTAACTTTACTTAAATTAAATGTGCTACATTTTCTTTAAAATATTACATTGTATATATTTCTTTTTTCTCCATGACTGGTGCTTATATACAACATTAGAGCATTAGAACAATTTTTAGAAGAACATGCAATTTACATCAACATGCTTGGCATTCCTATACATCTAATTTCTCCAGAATAACATCAAGTTGAGTTTTGAATGTCACTAAAGTCTCTACCACGCTACCTGGTTATTTATTCTTTGTGTTTGTGATTCACTGTATGAATAAAAGCCTTCCAATGTTTATACAAAATTTGCCCTTAACACATTTCCATCTGTGTTGTCATGATCTTGTTGGAGGATTAATTTAAGAGTAAGAGCTGGGATCTACTGTACTAAGTTCATTTATGATTTTAAACATTTCAATTACTGTATGTCACCATTTAATCTCAGTTTCCATAAACTGAAAGGGTTTGGCTCCATCAGTCTTTGCTTATACCTCATACCTGTCAGTTTTGGAATCAGCCTAGTTGCTCTTCTATGAACTTTCTCTAGTGTTACTTGAGCATTTTTGTAATATGAAGCCCAAAACGGTGTACAGTACTCTAGGTTAGGTCTCACTAGTATGTTATGCAGCTTAAGGATAACCACCTTTGATTTCTTCACTACCTGGATGTAGACATTGATGAGCCTGGTATGACTCTTAGGCCCTTCTCATAAGGTGTACTTTCATGTTTCAGACTTCCCCATTGTGTACTTAGAATATCTAACATTTATACTTCTCACGTGTAATACTTTACATTTACTCAATGTCCCAAATCAGCTGACAGTGCCAGGGATTGGACACATATGTTGACCAAGTCTGGTGCCTTAAGCCAT